>NC_052572.1:31477267-31648934 GCF_016699485.2 Gallus gallus
GGCACAGCTTTATGCCTTGGCCACACATCCTCTCATCGGTTAAGTGGGTTGTCGTGAGTCAAGAAGGTCTAGCCACTCATGAACATGATTGCTGAAAGAATTTATGCAACTATCTATGATTGTCCACCTCCTTGTCAGTGAGAAAATAATACTGCTGCTTCTAGGAAACCTCACAGAACTGGAAAATAAAACCTTCAAATATGTACATATTCAAACTGGCAATCGAAACACATAAGAAAGTATAGATCCCATTCAAAGACTAAGACTAAACACAGCAATAGATATTGCAAGTTACATATTAACAGAATTTCTCCCTGTGTAGTGAACAAAGATTTCAGAGTTGTCTGACATCAGCAGCATTGCAATGAAATAACTCTGACTGTAGGCTTCATTTTGCGGCAGAAGTATAACTGCTCTGAAAAACAAACAGTAGTTCACACAGTACAGTAGTGGACTGATGACTGGAACATTCATGGTATTGTTTAGTATAAGAACAAATCACTATATTAACTCATCTAAAATTTAAAATCACAGCTGGTGTTCCATCAGGAAGGACCTCAAAAATAAAGTGTTATTTTGGAATAAATCAAAACATCACAAATCTAAAGCTATGTGATACTTCTTTGGTATCCACAGTCTTAACATAAATCAAAGACAACAAAACAAATCCCAAACAAAAAAGGCTTCAAGAAAAACTACTTTTCACAAGCAATTGAAAACTAAAGGAAATGACTAGAAATGACTAGAAAAAACATGCATAAGAAAAAAAATGAATGAGCTCTGGCAGGCATAAAAGCAACATTTTTCAAGAGGCAGAAGATGTTTGGGAAATAAAGAGGTAATCACAAAGAGAAAGTACGCAACACGAATACTGCAAAAAAGCAGGCCTATCCTGTGTGCTGACAGGAAAGGGTTATCTGATGTGCAACATTTCTGCACACATAAGGAAACAATAATTCTGAAATTCTGTCACCAAATGTTTTATGCTAATGGTTAAAATACACCAAAATAGTTGACAGACCACTCCATATACCTCTAATTACAGACTGCCCTAAAGAAGACTCAGAGATAACTGAACAGTGAGATCCAAAGATATAACCCTGGGGGGAAGTAAAAATCTATAAGCCATTACATGAGGAAGGTACTAGGAAGAGACAGGCATAGCATTACTGTGTTTCTGATCTATATTCTCTTCATCTAGATTTGTAAAAGCTTTCAAAAGCAGCAGAGCTGACGTCTTTGTGCCCTAAAGTGTGCCCCTACCTATGGCATTTTGATAGCTTCCTCTATTCCTTTATTTGAGACCTACTGCTGTAACAGAACAAAGGAGCAGAGAAGTATCCACTGAGCTGGTTGTGCAGATCAGAATGCAGTTCCACAGAATTTTTTTTTTTGCCCACAAAGAAAGGAAGAGAGAAAAAGAGATCTTGTTTATGGCTATCTTAAAACAGAACTTCATATAGGAATGTAAATATGCTCTGTTTGCAATGATAGAGATACTGTTTGGCAAATGGAAAGAAGGAATATGGCCAACATCAAGATAACCAAAGCAAGGCTAAGTATTTTCTACGCTTTGCATGGGACAAAGTGCAACAAAGTTACCTGGAAGAAAAATCTGCAGATGAAAAAATATACAAGCAAGTTACAGTAAAAAATGCCAAGATATTATATGATCTAAGCACATACACACCCCCGGAATTGAATACAGACACCTGGGGTATACTCACCGGGTTGGAATGGGCTGAAACTGTGCTAGCAGCAGATGGAGACCGGGAAACTACAGGACTGATGAGCTGAGGAAAATTGCCTCTGGCCACAACTAGCTGGACATTATCTTTTGCTTTCTGTAGGATGCTGATAGCCTGTTGATGTGTAATTGTCTGATCAAGGGCTTGTCCATTAATAGCAAGGATTTGATCTGCTTCCTTCAGCTTTCCATCTCTGTCACGTATGCATCAACAGGGAAGGGGGGTGACAAACCAACCGAACAAGAAAAATAAAAAAAGTATTGCCATAGTAATTATAATACTTTGACAGTTTTCCAGTACTTTTAATATCCTCTTCTTTATTTCAACTTCTTTTTAATCTTTCCCTGCAGTTCTGCTGAAAGGAGCTGATGCAGCACCCTGGTGATTGCTTCCTTTGAAGCTAATCCTTCTACCACTCTCGCCTGGCTGCTACCCCCTAGCTAGCTTTCTTCTCCCTGTACCTCCATCCGAGACTAAGCATATTAGATCTCAAGTCACTCCCAACCATAGCCTCGGAACTTATGTTTATCCTCAACTTTGAGCTTCTTGCTCAACAGAACAACTACTCTACTTTGTTCAGTGCACCCATTCTGAATATTCATCAAACCATAGACTGGAACACACTTTCATCAAGATGTCAGGGAAACTAGTTTTGTTTTGTACAAAACTATTTTTTGTACAAAACAAACAAACAAACAAAACAACAACAATGGGGGAGGGAGGTGAACAGAGAAAAACTGAGAAAAAAAAAATCACAGAATAGATCCCTTTTAAAGCGAGAAAAAAATGCTTGAATTAATTATAGAATAATTCTTAACTTTCTGACAAAGGAAGCAATACTGTAAAACTAAACACTGAGCCCTTTCCCAGACCCACTTCAAATGAACTGTATAAAGCCTACAAAGACAAGCTATCTTCTGCCTCCTTCACCACTTCTATTTGTTTCATAACACATCAGCAGGGACACTGGCCACATCTTTAGTATCCTAAAGTGGCAGTGCTTTACAAAACAAAGGGCAGTACTGAGAATAAGAATCCATATTACACCAGCTTCTATACTACAAGTACTCAACAACACTCACAAAAAAAAACGCTATTTAGCTTTAACACATAATATTTTACTTGTGAACCTGAACTATTTGTCAGAGTAATCTGGAATATTCATTATTACCAGGACCTTTCCGATCTTTCTGATCATTATTATAAGAACTGTAGTAGTTAGTACTACATGCTAGGCTGCATGGCTCAGAGTGCCAACTGAAGCACATGCTCGTACCACAAATACACAAACTCAGTTGCAGTGTGACACATCCGTCCCTGGATGTGTTTAAGAGCCGTGTGAATGTGGTGCTCAGAGATATGATTTAGCAGAGGGTTGTTAGAGTTACGGTACTATGGTTAGGCTGCAGCTGGACTTGATGATCTATGAGGTCCTTTTCAACCTGAGTAATTCTATGATTCTGTGATTAACACTTGGGACAGTAAAATATTTCAGTTGCCATCTTACCTATGTGCCACACTTCCCTCCTGGATCTCTTGCACAAATATTCCTAGTTCTCCTCTGTTTTCACTCTTGAGTCCCACAACACTGAAGCCCAGGCCACCACTCAGAGGCTTAATAAGCTCAATTGTCTCAACAGGACGACCCTGTTCAGCAGAGGAACGAAAAGGGTACAGACATTAAAAATGTCAAACAGCAGACTTAATGAATGTGGTAAACAACTTGTTAAATGAATTTTCAATTTGACTGCTACAGCTGGACAAGGTTACATAAAGCTAGTAACTGAAACACAGTTCTTCAGTTCTGAAATCTAACTATCATATCAGAGCGGTAACTATTATAAAAGATTTGAGAGAAAGAAGAGGAAAAATAAGGAAAAATCAGTTCAGTATGGAGTTCAGGTTCAAGACTGACAAAACTAGGATATTCAGATCTGTACAATTTCAGAGGGTATAGGACAACTTTGATGCAGGACAAGAAATAAAAGGATGGAATTCAAAGAAAAAGTAGAACTGTGCAAAAGGTTTTCTAGGAGAACAAGCAGAAGACTTCCCATATCCAGCTCTTTCAAAGGTTAACTGGAAAAATTCCAGAACAGATGCATCACCATTCTCAGCCACAATCACTTAAGTGATTCACATACAACTTCTGCCTACCACAGAATTAGAGTAAGGTTACAGAACACCGCAGAGCAAGGTCAGAAAGGAATTTTTCATCTTATTTCCAATAGCACGGAAAAATTAGCTTTAGTTAGTTATGTGCACAAGAGCATGCCTTATTGAAGTGTATCCTGCATATGTGCATCAGTCCTACAATGACCACAGAAAGACAACAACATTCGTATCTGTGGGTGTCATACTGCCCAGCTAAGGACAGTATCAGCAGAAACAATGTCTAGGCTACTTTTTCAATACTGCTTTCCCATGTATCAAGTGCTTCTCACCCTAAAAGGCTATCTTTGTTGTTGTTGTTTTTTTTAATAGGAAGCATGTTATAGTTTGTCACATTTCAGGATTAGCAGAAAATATGGTTACCTGGGACATACTTCTGATCAGTTGCTCAAAGTCATCACTAGAGGATTTCCCATTAATCTGTGGAGTAATGGATCTCATTGATGCTTCCAGCACATTAGCTGGGCTGCCATTCTGCTGAGCCAACAAATATGACTCATTATGCGGTAAGGACCCTACATTCACACCATGGTGGAGAAGCTGGGGGAATTCACCAGTGGAATGTACAGAAGGAGTAATATTTACCTGAAAAAGATTGATAACAACACATTTATGGATACACCAGAGTTCTTCCTACTTATCATAAAGCATCGTGACTTGTTAATAGCGTTCAAAAAATATTATAAGTCCCAATTTCTGACTTTAGAAATATTATTTAAAAATAAAAAGCATTTTTAATATTTGTAGTTGATGACAGGTTGTAAATTATTTGTTAAAACGTGAAAGAAGATGAAAATAGCAGGCTGAAGTACTCTGCATTAGTGATAAACAACTCTGAGCAAGCTTTTTCTATGCTGCAAAGTTTTTGGAAAACAAATTGTTAAATCACTTTACAAGAAAAAAAAAAACACACACACATTTTGATGAATGAAAAGAATCTTAATCTATGATGTAGGGAACAATAGTTTGAAAGAAATTTCACCAGTCTGGGTTTCTCCGTCATTACACACTAAGGTGGCCTCAGTTACACTCCATATGACAGAATTACATTCAAAATTACAGAGCAACTCTAATGTCACCAGGCTGACCTGAAAACCAGTCATATACAGACAGGCCTGACAATATCTGTACCTTTCTGTTACAGCAGAAAATAAGAGAAATACCTATCTTGCCCAGACCTAGTAAATAACCTAATTGCATGCAGGTCTCAAATGGCCAATCTAATGAATGGCTGGGAATAAGGGAACAGAGATATCACTTTATACAAATGCATAGAGCTCCGGAGAAGAAGCCCTCAGTTACCTATTGGTTCATTTGCTTGCTGACTATGAACAAGGACTGTTTTACTCTACATCAGTTTCACGCTTGTGTGGCACACTCATCTCAGTTTATGGCCATCTTACTTTGGCCTCAAGTACTTTTAATAGACTCACAGTGCAAAAACTCTGGCAGCCTGTACCACAGAGAGAAAATGCATTCTCCTTCCTCAAAGCCTTCTTTTCAAATTTCAAATATGAAAAAAAATAATCTCGATTTGTGAATGTAATCTAAGATGGCCACTGAACCAGTTTCAACTGTTTAGGCGACTGCCTTTCAATCTATCACACTATTCTCCTAATGGTCTGGTCAGAAAATATCAGTTTAATCCTTCATCATAAAACTCCTTCTCATCCAGGTGCTTTAAGAAAACATATCAGAACAAAGGTTATTTGTTGAATATCTTATCTGTCTGGAAATTGTCTCAAGTTACAGAATAACACAAGGTAACATTGGAAAGAAAAGCCCTCAACAGCATGTAGCCTGCTTTGCCATAACAAAAGGGGAAAGAAGAAAAACAGAATACTTTTGAACTCAAGTGATTTCCACTGCAGTGACAATGTTCTGTTGGCCACACTCAGGAGAAACTACTCATTTCAGACAAATCAGAATACCTAAAATGTACACACATATATTTTCTTTAACCTCATACATTTCAGCAAACCCGTAAAGGACAGGCAAATTTTGTTTCACAGTATGTAACTGCATTCAAGAACAGTCTGATCTCCCTTACATTGTGTATGTGGATATAAAACTAAGAAAGTCTCTGCTATACTGTGTTTTTTCATTTGTTTGAGTCCACAACACAGATTAATCCACCTTCACCTTCTCAATGTCAACCACTCCCATGTATAAAGCTTTTTACTGAACTTGGTCAATTAACATGCTTAGTTTTTGCTCTTCTCTACCTTCAATCTACTAACACATTCTCCTGCCATATTCTTTCCTATACAATTGTCATGGGTACAATTATTATCTATAAAAACATTTTACACCATTGTAATTAGCATGTCTCATACTATTTCTGCTTAAAAACATTTTCAACTTTCCACAGCAAGACAAAGCAGCTAATGAGATACAAATCCAAACTGCTTCCCGTAAACTCAAAGGCCACACCCCACACATACGGCATCACAAATTTTATCGGTTGGGTATATGTTCATTTTCCAAATTTCTGTGCTCACTGCAAAAAAAAAAAAAAAAAAAAAAGCACTTAACTACCAATCCTACTGAAAATTATCATCCTCAAATTTTGCTTGGTTGAAGGAGTAAGAAGAGAAATCACCATCTCCATTAGGAAAGTGAGCAATGTTAGCCTAAACAAGGCAACAGCACTGTGTGAACAAAATGACTCTGCTCCATGAAGTGGTGACAGCTCATAAAACCTCTCCATGGACCCTTCGGTGACTTCGGAGTGCTGACCTCAAATAATGCAGGCTTCAGTTGGCATGATTAAACCTTGAGAAAAATACATTAAATATTTAGATTTCATTTAGTACTGTTCTAAATACAACATCAGTCTGTCTTGGGACCCTTTTAATGTGGCAGAAACTTGAAGTTTCACCTGCCAGGGTAGCAAGAAGGGTCACTGGTATTACCATCAGTTCTGTGAAACCTACTTGTGCATGAAAAAAGAAAGAAAAAAATTAAAAAATATAATTATCACCTATCATCTTTCCATCATCTATCAGCATTCCTGGTCAGCTGGAGAGGTCAGAGAGGATTAGATGCTTGCCAAAGTGACTCCAATCCACCAGAAGGAGGATTCAGGGAACTACAGGCCTGTCAGCCTGACCTCAGTGCTAGGTAATGTTATGGAACAGATCATCCTGAGGGAGATCACACAGCATGTGCAGGACAACCATGGGATCAGGCTTAGCCATCGCGGCTTCATGAAAGACAGCTCCTACTTGACCAACCTGATCTCCATCTGTGACTGAGTGACCCACCTGGTAGATGACTCTACCTAGGTTTCAGCAAAGTCTTTGACACTGTCTCCCACAGTATTCTCCTGGAGAAGCTGACAGCCCATGGCCTGGACAGATATACTCTTTGATGGGTAAAAAACTGGCTGGAAGGGTGGTGAAGGAAGTTAAATGCAGCTGGCAAATGGTCACAGACAGCATGCCCCAGGGTCAGTACTGAGGCCTTTCCTGTTCAGTATCTCTACTGATAACTGGATGCACCCTCAGTAAGTTTGCAGATGACACCAAATTTGCAGGAAGTGTAGATCTGCCTGGGGGAAGGAAGGCCTTACAGAGCAATCTGGACAGGCTGGATAGCTGCACTAGACCAATGGGATGAAGTTTAACAACACCAAGTGCCAGGGCTTGCACTTTGGCCACAACAACCCCAGGCAACACTACAGGCCTAGGGCAGAGTGGCTGAAAGACTGTGTAAAGGAAATGGATCTGGGGGTATTATTGGTTGATGCTTGGCTGAACATGAGCCAGCAGTGTGCCCTTGTGGCCAAGAAGGAAAATGGCATCCCAGGGTGCATTAAAAAGAGTATGGCTAACAGGTCGAGGGAGGTGATCCTCCTCCTCCTCTACTGTGCCCCAGTGAGGACTCACATAGAATACTGAGTCAAGCTCTGGGCTCCCCAGTTTAAAAAAAAGACAGGGATTTCCTAGAAGGAATCCAGTGGAGGGCCACAGAGATGATAAAGGGTCTGGAGTATCTCTTGTATGAGGAAAGACAGAGCAACCTGGGTCTGTTCAGCCTTGGGAAAAGCAGACTACGGGCAGATCTGACTAATGTTTCTAAATATCTAAAGGGAGGTGGAAGGCTCTTCTTGGTGGCGTGTAGCAATAGGACATAGCAGTGGCCTAAAACCTGTACACAGAAAGTTCCATACAAACATGTGGAAGAACGTCTTTTAAAGTAAGGGTGACAGAGCACTGGAACAGGTTGCTCAGAGAAGTCATGGAGTCTCCTTCCCCCAAAGATATTCAAGATCTGTCTGGATGCCTATCTGTGTGACCTACTGTAGGGTACCTGCTTTAGCAGAGGCGTTGGACTCAACCTCTTGAGGTCCCTTCCAACCCCCTCAATTCTGTGATTCCGTGTCTGTAAGTCCAGTTTTTCCCATTAACTTCACTCTGAACTTTTCCATATTACTGTTATTTGCATACTACTAATGTAAAAACAATCCCAATCTGTTAAAGCCCTCTCTGGACAGAATGGTAATGTCCTTTGTGTTTCTGGAAGGCTCCTTTACACATACAAGTGTAGTGAAAAATATACAATTCTGGAAAAATCATGTCATGTACAGAATAAATATATACATCAAGAAAGCTTCAGTAATTCTATCCTAACACTAAAATAAAACAGTTTTAACAAGATATGAATGATGAAATGATACCATGGTATTAGTTTGCTCAGATACGGAATACAGCACTTACCTGCCTATATGCACAAATAGCAAAGAGAAAAATAGAGCTGCACCTCAAAAATGAGTAAAACACATACCTCTCGTTATCATTTGTAATACATATTCTGTCTCAATCTGAAATCCTTCTCATTCATTCAGCATCCAATACTCATGTTCCAACAGCAGAACAGTCAAGATCACCATATTATCTTATATTAGAACGCACGACCGGTTCCACTATTTTCTACTTTAAGTAAGTTTGAAGAAGTTCTTACATGTGCAGTGTTCATTAAAACACATCATTTTCCATAGGGATATATATATATATTTCTCTCTAGTAGACAACTTTCACATCCTGTTGCTAAAACTGAAGTAGCAACATGTCAAATATTCATATTGTAGCGTCACATCATTTGTTTCCATAGACAAAATCCCACTCAAATCAACCGCAAATTCTTCTCCAAAGGAGAAGGCAGCATGCAGAAAAACACTGTGAAAGCAGCACTGAAACCTCCTCCAAGTCTCCTACAAAGCAAGCAGAAGTGATACATGCAGAACCCTACCCCTCAGCAGTGCTTCTAAGCCATTCTGGTAACTGTGCCTTCATCCCCCAGAAAAACAGCTCTGTCCTCACAGGGGTATGAACCAGACAATAACAGAAAACATTAAAAAAAAAATAAATGTGAGGAACATAGCCAAGCCAATGGATTTTTTGTTCTGGTGGAGAGAGAAGGAGGGAAGGAGGCAGTGGATGAACAAGAGACAGAGAGGAAAAGAAGTGGCAGATAGTGTTTGCCAGCACTGAGTGATTCTTTTTTAAATATATTTTATACAGAAAATACTATTGAAAGACTTGGAAAATTCAAAATGTCACCATTTCTGCTACTCTTTTTGGTCAGTCTCTCATCTTCCAACAGCAAGATTGCTCTTTACAAGCTGAAAACAAACATTTACAGAAGAACATGGGATACTACGAAAGAGAAAAAAATCTCACTGCTGCAGTGTTCTTCAACTCAAGTGACGGCAAAGTCAGGAGAATAATTCTCTATCAAACTTTCTTTCAGCATTCCTAGATTTTTCCCACTCAAGTTCCTAAATATGCAGAGATAAATCTGCAGTGTAAATAAACCCTGTTTGCTCATCTAAGGGGAAAACAAACAAACAAACAAAAACATATCCTTAAAGCACTTGCCAATAGGCAGCAAAGCATCAGATTCGCTGACGTCAGCATTCTGCCTCACCAATATACAAATGAAGCAACATACTGCTCAGCCTACACTCCCCCACTGAACAAAAAATGCAAACTCAAAAGGCTCTCGTTAAGTTCACATCAATGCTTAAGGGAATTAGTTCCCAATTAACACACAGAAGCCTTAAGGAAAAATGAGAGAGCAAATCTGAAGAAATATGTGCACAGAGATGCTCATTTCTCAGATCTTCTCTAGATGTTTAAACGACCACTTATCTAGGAGAAAAAAAAAATGAGGAAGCCTAGCATTTTAGACTATAAAAATGGCAGTAGCGTCCACTGTATCCAAGTGCTTGGACTCTGTACTTACATCTTAGGAAAACATGACAGATGTTTACAAAATTACCAGGCCATTTTCCAGACCTGCACAAACAGAAGATGGTCTCACAGTTATCTTTATGCCTTCCGGGCTAGATATTAGGAAAAAAATTATTCATAGAAAGTGTAGTAAGGCATTGAAACAGGTTGTCCAGAGAAATAGTAGAGTCACCATTCCTGGAGGTGTTTAAGAAAAGTTTTTTATGTGGCACCTAGGAACATGACTTAGTGGCCTTGGTGGTGATGGGTCAACAGTTGGACCAGATCATCTTAGCGGTCTTTTCCAACCATAATGATTCTCATTCCAGATGCTGTGTCTCAAAACAGAAATATGTCCTACCCTCAATTTTATGAGACCACTACTGGCCCACAGATCTCTGCTGGGACACTCACAATGAATCAGTTTAATTAAGAAAATTAATTGTCATCATTTCTTCTCTGCTCCCATCTTCTCTTTCACACTTATACTCTCCTGACAGAGGGTCTTCTCCTGACAATTTTGCAGAAGTAGTCTTGAAACTCTAAAAACTCATACATTAATTAAAAACACATTAAGAATTTATCAGACTGTCACTTACAATTTACCTTAACAGTCAGATCCTGGTTCAACTTTTAGGATAGCTCGTTGCACATGTGAGACTTTTAGCAATCTCAGTCTGCAGCAGGTAGACACTGCAACAACCAACCGTTCATTGCACTACTCAGCACCATTTCACAAGCCTTGATGTTTTCACTGACTTAAGAGTTCCAAGAGCACAACGCCTTTCCAGCCATAAACAGAAAACTAAAAAGTGGCCCCCAACAGAAGCGCAACTTTGAAAACACTGAAGTTAGTTTTCTGAAATAGCTATTTTATTGTTTCATTCTTTGTCTTGTTTCAGCATTACTTGTAAGCATTTAAATAAAGCAAAGAAGAAACAGACAATCTCATGTTATACTGCAGGGAAGAAATAAAACCAGAGGGAAAAAAAAAAAAGGACACTAAAGAGCTGATCAAAATTTAAGAATGGAAACTTGTAATTGCATGTTCAGGTGTTTATACTAGCATAAATCAAGAAAGAACTTCACATACAACTAGTTCTATCAGCTAGACTGGGTATGTGTGCAGGCCATTGAATTTACTGCATAGATAATAAGCCTGTGGGGTTAGGGGCTGCAGGTGAAATTATATGTGTATATATATATGATCTGATATTAACTATGGAATATTGGTAATGGCTCATTTAGGTGACTGAATTTAGAAAAACAAGCATTTTTTAACTACAAAGACAACATCAATAAGTGAAAATTTATTTGTCTTTTCAGCAAACACATGCTAGTGTTTCAGACATCTTATTTTTTGACTGTACATATCCACAGTAATTATCATAGAATTAACTATGTGTTTTTGGATGTCAGTTTCCAAATAACAGAGCCTCAAAGAACCTCTCAGAAGAGCTTTCCACCAAGACTTCGTTTAATCACTCCAAATTTAATAAGTTATCACATATGAAAAAAAGCAAAATTAAAAAAAATCCATGTCATGTATGGCACCATAGACTCCACTCTAACATATCTGTTAGTGTAAAATAGTATCAAGATAATTTTCAGGAAACAGTAAAGTGCCATGCAGTTGTAGTAGCCTCAGGAACACAAAGACTCCTCTCACCAGATACATTCTAGCAAGAGACAAGATGCAGCTTCCCGCTTCAATAAGGTCAATACGCAGAGTGTCCCTCCTTCTGCTTCAGCATTTATCCATATGCCACATGCTAAGTGTGCCTTGATGAGATGTTTTAGGAGTTCGAATGTTGCACATTCCATTGTTACAGAATACAGAACTTCAGACCACAGATTGATGAGAATATACAGTATGCAAAGAAAATCAGGTTTCTTTTTCCACCTGCCTCACACTGTTTAAAGCATCTGAAGCCTGTAAGAAGCATTTCTAAGTTGCAGAAGTGGCTGGGCTATACTTAAAGAAGATGGCAGAGCTCTGTGGGTGTTGGCTATACATGAAAAGCAGGTTAGCAACTTATAGGGTTGTAACAGTAACAATGATCAGCTGACGGTTGGACTTTATGATCCTAGAGGTCTTTTCCAACCTTACTGATTTTATGATTCTGTAGCTGCCCAGTTTGCAGCTTTCAACAGAAAAACTATTCACACAGCAAGATGTATAGTTCAGACCTAATTCAGCTACTGAACTAAGTTTTATACTTTAACTCTTATTCTGTTGGCAAGGAAATAAAGTGATAATAATACATAATTATGCCAATAAAAATAAGATGTCCTTTTTCTCATCATCACTGAAGAAAGGCAGAAAAGTGATACTTAAATTCTTGAGGAAGAAGAAAGGAGGTAGGACATGTTGTTTCTTTTTAACCTCTTACTCTTACATAAAGAAAAATATATATTCATCTCCTTTTGAAGCCAGTATTGTACAGGGAAGAATGAAAGAACAATCAAAACACATTACTTGCTTTTCAAAGACAATGACAGAAAGCGATACATTAACTTACTACCCAGTATCATAATTTCCCCCCAGTGCACACAGTAACTTACAAGCACGTACATAAAAAAAAAAATAATGTATGCATACTCCATGTACAATGGGACATTATAAAGCCCAGAAATGTCACTGGGTGTGTCTTCCTCTGTCCCCCAAAGCTTTGAATCAGATCTTTGATTTAGGGTAATTTCAATACTCAACATGCAAAACGACATACATGGTTTTACACCTTCAACTTTTCTCTTGCATCTGGGAGGCTAATTTTCCTACCTGATCTCTCAGCTGTTGAACAGAAGTTTGAAGGTTGAGAATTTGATTAAAAAGAGGACTCTGCAGCACTGATTTTAATAAGTTCAGTTTTTCTTCATTTGCGATGTCACCTCTATCCCGAAGCTTTGCCTGTAAGCGCTCCACAGCCTGGAGGGCCCGATGTGTATCTGCAGCAACATTCATTCAAGTCAGTGGCAGTTTAGAAACAGTCATACTGAAAGCACATAAATTTTATTAAATACCTCTCCTTTTCAAACTAAAGAAGTCTAGAAGGGTTTTTATTCAGAACTGAACCAAATATGTCTTAATGAATTATGAAGTCAGAGGAAGAGCACATAGCAGAAGGCAAATAATATGCTGGTTAGTTGTTTTTTTCCATTAATAACTGGGTTGCAAAAAAGTGGAAATTTTTCATTAAAATTCAGTATAGGAATTGTGGCTAGAAGCAACTGCAAATAAAAACAAAAATATCCCTAAAAAGAATAAGATGTCTTTTCCACACAGACCTTTTAAAAAAACTAGAAAAAAACAACTTTTTTTCAACAAAAAAAAAATCAACAAAAAAATTAAATACATTAAATGAATGATGGTACATCTTTGTGTTTCCTAATACTAAAAGCAAACAAAAAATTGCCAAGCATTTGTCATAAAAAAAACACTTCATTTGTAAACACCAATATCCTATATCTATTATGCACAACACATTTGACAAATACAGCGATACAAATTATAATTAAGCACAAAAAAGAAAAAAAAGATTACCAATTGTTTCTAACATGCTCTCTGCTTCTCAGCTCCTATTCCAACATGGAAAGAGACAGCACATACAAATATTGTCCTGGTTTTTCCTGAAAAAATAAACACAGGGAAACTGTCAGATATAGAATACGAAGTAGTGAGCTCAGAAAGAAAAGAAATTGACTTCTGAAATTGATTGCCAAGCCCCCAAAACAACAGCCCACTAAAACTACATCTCCTTAGATAATTTATTTCTACATTTCCATATCAAAGGTCCTGTCTGTATACTGTTGCACAATATGCTCTGCATTGCTTTAATTAGAAGCTATGAATCATAGCTGTCACTGAGACTTCACAGCATTTCATTGCTTTCCTTTCCAGTGATTCATAAAAACATTCCCTGTAGGTTCAATTTTCAAGCCCTGTGTTGACAATATCAGGTGCATGAACCTAAGAAGAAATTCATGAGTCACAAAGCATTACTGCTATCCGGACTTGCAGAACTGTCACACTACAACCTCCAGAACTCACACTACAACCTCCACTGCTTACATATACCAATAATAAGAGTCAGATATGGCTGATGAATGATTTTTGCCAGCACAAATTCACAGGCAAGAAAATACCCTACAAAGAATTCTGAAACTGATTAGTATTTTGTGAGTTTGGGGAGGTTGAACGGTTTTTTTGCTTGTTTGGTGTTTTCTGGTTTTTGTTGTTGTTGCTCTTTGGTTGGCTTTTTGCCTTTTAGAAATTAAAAAAAAAAAAAAAAAAAGGCATTTCTAACATTGCTCAGAAATCTGTGATTTTGTATGAGTGGGAGAGTCTGCCTATCCACAACTGTGATGGAGACTGTGAAGGAGGTAAATGAAGTGAGAAATCTAAATATCACTGCAGGTGCATGAACCAACTTGTGCTTTTTATTTATTTATCCTTCCTAACAGTACCTTTGTTTTCTCGGTAACAAGAAAGCAGTTTAAGATAATATGCCAACTTCAATCTTCTAAGAAAGGCACCACACAGAAAACACACACCACACAGCACTCAGGAAGAGTTAAGCACTCAGGAAAAGTGACTTTTTTCCTTGAATAGGATAATAAAGAAAGGATGGTGGTGATAGATCTCTGGGTATGACAGAGTAACTAAAATTCAAAAGGGCCATTAGCCACAGAAGCTAAGCAGGATAAACATGAATCAATCCCCACAATAAAAGTGAGAAAAAAAAAAAAGCTGTCAACACAAATTTGCTTAGAAGGACCACAAGCCAGGATAAATATTTTGACAACCATGCATCATTTGCAGTCTGAAAAGAAAAACCAAATCAAGTGGCTTCAAGTTCTATTGCCAGACTTCCCTAGTTTCGGTATGCCTCAAGCTTCATATCAGCTTATTTTATGGCATATGCATTTACCAATACATTGCTATAGAAACACTGATCATCACTTTTAGGACAACATATCAGTTAGAAATAGGCACGAAATTCAAATCCTTTTAATGTGTTAAACTAACCTTTTCCATGATACAAGTTACATAAACATGCGTATCAATAATAAATAAAACAAGACTTTATAAATTTGTTTTCTTACTTAAGAAGGTAAATCCCAGCACACAACTACCAGATCTGAAAACAAAACCAAAGAACATCTTGCGTTTTCACATGTTCACCCTTCAAAATCAAGACTGTCTATTTAACAGGAAGGGTTAGATGAGGTTATTAAAAAAAATTAATGAAAGAAGCTGGTTCTCCCCTAACCTTAAACACCAGTAACTTTTACTTTCAGATGAAAAAGCTATTATCACATAGCCAGTTCAGAGGCCCTATTTACAAGTAGAGTCATTTACAAGTAGTGTTCACAGGTCTTTTTATCAGTGGCAATGCCAATTAAAGAATTTCTTTCCTGTTTCACCCTCCTACTTCTATGTGCACAACTGTTTATGCAGCTGTGTTTTAGATCCAGTCAGAAAACTGCATGAAACAAATATGGAGAGTATTAGTTAGTTATTTCAGTCCCACAGTCCCACAGATGTACATGGACACAGCCATCATATCTTCAACTCTCAAATTCTGAGGAACTAATCAAGAAAAAAAGAAGGTTACTTGTACTGTAGGCCTTCTGCTTCAGATCTGTAAGAATCTCAAGAAGAGGAGATATCTTTTAGAGGCATTGGATATTGCATTACAGTGTGATCCAACTTGCCCATTTCTAATGTGTTGTGAAAGGCATGTTTACAAGCAATAAAATGGACAAGGTCACCACCGTGTTGGTGCAACCCTCGAATACTCATCACTGATGATTTGAAATTGAAGCTTTCTTCTGAACACAGACACTTGTTAATAGAAGTCATTAAGTATACTTCTAGAGATAGAGATGATCCTACTTAATCTGCAATGAAAAAATTGCTGTACACTGCTAAGACTCTCATGATACACTTTTCACTTACCTCATACATTAGAGGTAGGAAAACTGCCCCAGTGCCATCTTAGTGCCAGCAAATCAGTTTTTAACTCTCACTTTATTTTACTTCTCCTAAATTTTCCTTATTTTGTTTTTGTATTGCCAGGGATTGACACCTCAGCTGACCCACCTAATGCTCTTGTAGACCGCAGCTCAAAGAAGGATCAAGACAGGAATTGCTGTCAGAATGTTTTCCTTCAGGACACTTCCACTGAAAAAGAAGCAATGCCCCAAGGCATACCCAAGGCATTCATAGTATTAATCACAGTTCGAGATGACATCCTTTGCTCTGTGCACACTCCGACGTGGCAAAAGCCACCCAACTCTTCTCCTGCTGTGCCACATCCATGCTAACAGTTGGGATCTGTCAGCACCAGCTTAGTGGCACATCAGCCTAGCTGAAGTACAAGGGTAGCAAGCATGCATCTGCCCAAGATGCAGTACAGGGACGTGTCCATAGACACCACTCCCACCCACCACAGCAACAGCTCCTGGCCTTTAACACAGCACACTTCTAGGTATTTCAGTAATAATGCACCCAGCAAACCTTGTCCAAGGAGAAGTATGGAGACACATTTCAACAAAGAGTTGTCTAAGTATATCTTTCATTTGCTATAGTGAATATTATTACAATACCATCACAAATTCTAGATACGTGAATGAATGAAAGACTGTTTCTGATCATCTCGTTTTCCATACTCCTGGCCATCTGTATCGCAGGAGTCCAAAGCCAAAACCTGTCCTTCTATATATGACACAAACAGCAGTCATGACTCAAAGAGCTTACTAGCTCATCTCAAAGTAGATTTAACTATTTATGTGCTCCAGTCCTAAAGTTCACTAATCTCTTCACAATAATAACATTGACTGACTTAGACTTTTTTAATGGCTACGGAAGAAGTACTGCCAAATGAACAGCAAATTAATTCAGTGTTTCCAAAGACACAGGTGTGACTTTTAAAAATAGGCACCTCATCCCTTTACTCTTGTTTTATAGTAAAAAAGTAAAATAAACACACAAGTAATTTTAGCTAAGTACACAACGAGAAACTTAATCTTCTGCTAAGCTTGCACAAAAGCTAAAGATAATCCCCTACATCATATAATCATTAATACACTTGCACTTCTAAAATTCGACTCTTCCCACAGTAACACACAAAAATGTGTTACATACACATCCCTCTGTCACTGCAGCTGGTCTTCTCATAGAACAGCTGCCAGAAAAAATGCTGCAGCCCTGGATTCTTAGTGCCCACTCCTAAAGCACTCAAATCCATAGGTTTAAGAATTTTCAAGGTAGACAAAGTGTATGCTCAATACCTCCTTTTCACTGCAGTCATGCAAACCTTATTAAGCAGAACAGGCATAAGACTTGTGAAAAAGGAAAACATGAGTTCCTTCTAATTATTACTCTTTCACACCTGATCTTGTAACTCCTACAAGGAAACTTCCTCTTCTGCATTTACACATGCTCCATCTACTATTTCACAAATCCATTTCAGATAATACCTCGGAAACTCATGCTCACAGCACTGGATTAGCAAACATGTGATGCCAAAGATAGAAAACAGAGTAATAGGCTTTGCCTTGTAGCTCTTGCATTACTTTATATGCCCCCAGGATACAAAGGAAGTGCCTATCTTAAGAGCAATCTCCAGGTCCAAGCTTTGGCTAGGAGCTGCAGGAGATTAAAACCAAATCTGTCTCAGTGTAGCAACATGGTAATCAAAGCCTACACTCCGTAGATGATAAGAAGAGTATTTCAAAAATTCTAATTAAATTTCAGCACCCGGGTCTGGGCAAAAGGTGTTCCTTCTTACTTTACTTTTATCCCATGCCTTTCTATTCCCCCACTTTCTGGCTGTCACTCAAACAGGCATATTGTGTTAGCTCTGGTTGGCAGAAGAATAAAAACCAAACCACATGGGAAACAGAAGACACTGATTACCAGGAAACCTTCTGTATTGCTTGCAATTTAACCAACCTTTTCTATTTCACCCAGCTACCTCCCTCACCCTGGCTAACATCCCTGTGAAGAAAATTACAGTGATCCTCGTACTCCTGGAAAACACGTCTCGTCAATACAAAGCCATTTGAAACCATTCAAGCTCAACTGAAAGATCTCATGCTTCCTATCCTTCTATTGCCATGAAGGCAATTCGGCTGTTCATACAGCACTTTCAAGGACTCCCAGAAGTATTATACAATCTCAACAACTGTAGTCTGACAAGCACAGCCTTCACTACTCACAGTGACAGTGATAAACATACTTGAGCACAGAGGAGGAAAAAAAAAGGGGGGGGGAAAAAGAAACAGGCAGTGGAAAAGAATAAAGGCAACTACAAAAAAAGGCTAGCCTACTGCTTCCACAACAAGATACCAATAGGCAGAATTAACATCAACCACCCATTTCATCAGCAGAGGGACTGCACACTTCTGTATGACAGAAGAGAACTGACTCAATACCTGTCAAATCTATTAGTGAAGGCTTAATATAAACAAAATTAAGTCCCACAAAGAGCAAAGCAGATCTCCACTGACTGCCAGAAAAGTAACAGGAAAGTATGAGAAGTATGAAATACACATTTAAAAGCTATGTTAAAGGAAAACTGTTCCAAAACATTCAAAGCAGAAACAAAAAGCCAGTTCACAAATTGACAGAAAGGCTGTATGGAAACTATAAGCTATTTGGTTTGTAAAGTGACAATGCTAGACTCCTGAAACTTAGCAGAACACTGAATGTATGAAAACGGGGTAGAAAGGCAATAGCAGCAGCTCTGTATCTCAGAAGAAAGTATGCCAGTAAAGCTAAACAACTATGAAAACCAGATTTTGAACATTCAACTATTTTAATCTTCTGCACACATAAGTTTTAAGGAAACCTGCAAAGCTTTCAGACCAACGTACAATCTCTTTGTTTCTCTTTAATTAATAATATTCTGTAATACAGTCAAGAGCTCTACATGAATGTTTTACGCTAGCTGATGCGCAAGTTACAATTCTAAGCCAGAACTGGGCCTAAATGACACCTCCTACTTTCATTTGCAGATAAATATATGTGATGCAAAGTATTCACAAGTAACTGGTAAAGAGTTCTGCAAACAAAACAAAAACAAACAAACAAACAAAAAAAACACAGTAGGGGAACTTTTTTGGTGTACTATTAAAAAAACCAAACAGATAATCTGTTTACAGAAAAGAAATCTTGCAATAAATAAATTGAGATTAACTGAAATAATTTTCTTTAAACACTAGAAATACAGGATTAGCTTCAGGAACTGAAAAGCAGCTTCTCAGCATACACAAAATATATGTGACACTACACATCCCAACCCGCTCTAAGAAGCTTAGACATGGTTTATATTGCCTATTCACTTTTCCAGTATACAGAGTTTATTACCAAATTCATTGAATTTAGATAAACTTAATTAAACACAGTTTCTACAGTAGTTGCATCTCTTAGCATATACTGGATTCTTCATAGAGGTAAAGACAGGATACATAAATGGTTAAAAAAAAAGAAAAGCCTCACTGTTAAGCCAATGAAGAGTCATCACTGTCCTTACAAACCAAAAATGCTGTAAAACTTCTATCGCATACTGTGAAAATAAAGGAAGAATCATGCAGGAAGTCATTACAGCACATAAAGAGAATATGATACAAGCAATACAAGAACTGAGTTTGAAAAGCCTGTTAAAGAACTACTCCGCAACCATATAGGCCAATTATTCCACAAGCAACAACCAAGTGTACTCCAAACCAATTTCCGCGTGAAAAGAGGGCACTGAAAACAAAATGACATATTTATGCACTGACTTGTTGAGAATGCCTGTGGCAAAACAAAGCTGTCCTTACCAATGATGACAGACTACATTATCAGCTTGATATCGTATTTGCTGAAACTGCTTCAGTAGGATGTTTCAGTGGAAAGCCAATTAGAAAACGTAAAGTATATCATCTTCAGAATTTAAAATTTTCTTGCATGAAATATGGACCACATAATTTCAAGCATTTTTTTGTTTCTAATCTACTGATTGCTCCACAGAATTCACAAACACAGTGCCATACTGAAAATAAAGCACATCAATTAGTATGTAAGTAGCGCAGCTCCTTTTTTTCCCCAGTGCTGAAATCAATCTAGCTTTCCCAGTGCACTGTTACATGAAGAGAGGGAGAATGTATCCAGTTCCCAATGAAAAGTTTCTTGATAGCACAAAAAAAGCCAGCAGAAACACTGGCTGTAGTCAGTAAATGTTACACATGTGCTCTGTTGATGCAACAGGGACGTATTAAATACTTGTACCCCAACAACGGGTAACAATGTTGAAAACTACGATGATGTTCTCTGCCATTAAAACACCTACATTAATATGCCCTTAGGCATTTTTGTTCAGCATTCTTGTTCCTTTAATGCTATGTTACTTTCCACTTTTGTAGGGAATTGACATTTCCCAGACACGTTTTACTACTTTTCCCTTTATTTATTTAGACTCTTCCCTCCCAACAAGTTGTTATCTTGGAAAATGCCCTGCTGATACAGAAACAACAAGGCATTACACAACAGGCTGCCTCAACAGCTGAAACCAGGCCCTTTTGCTTGGCCCAGCTACTGCTCTGCTGGGCAAAGGACTCCGCCTATCGCCTCCAGTACCATGGCTAGGAATAACGTTTTCTTTTCAGCAAGTTATGCTAAGTTTCCTGCGTGTGCTAAGAAGCAAAAGGGATGAGGCTCTGTTTTTAAAAGCTGAAAGAAAAGGGAAAAAAAAAAGAATGTAGCATTGCTCAGCCAGGCTGCAAATCAATCCTATGAGATGTGGTACACAGAGCTCACAGGGTCAGCCCTGAGAGAGATTTTTTTTTGCCTATTATTCTTCCCAGTAACACAAAAATGTACTGGAAGCAGAACGGAAATCCACCCTAGACAGAAAGCATCCCATACAGCAAACCCTTTTCCTCTCACAGCCCCACCTACTAGAAGGCAAAACTAAGGCCTCGCACCCACTCTGCTGAAAGGACCGTGCCTGAACGCGCACTCGGGGACCAACAGTGGGGTCCGCGCTGCAGGAAGCGTCTGCCACCCGCGGAAAGCGGTATCCACAGTGGAAGCGCAGTACCCCAAGGAGCCCATCAGCGCCTACCGAGTCCCTCGAACGCACCCACTCAAGGAAAAGCCAGTGGCTTTGCTCGGGGCCTGCGGCTGCAAGCTGTCGCGGGAGCAGACATCCTCCAGGGATGGGAACTGCCCGCCGGAAGGGGGGAGGGGGGGGGGACGAAGAAGAACGAGAGAAGGAGGCGCTCAGGGACCTTCCCTCCCGTGGCCGCCGGTGACGCGAGGACGGCTGCCCCCGCCAGGCCCGCAGCCGCCTGTCTGCCGCAGGCCGTGCCGCGACACCGGGAGCGGGGAGCAACAGGCTCGGCCCCCCGCGGCCTTTCTCCTCCTCCAGACCGCCCCGCCCGCCGAGCCAGAAACATGACGACAAAACTTCGCGAATAAATACACTTAAAGAGCTGACTCGCAACTCCGCACGGCCGGCGCGCACGCTTCCTGAAGTGCGCCGAACCCCTCTCCCCGCAGCCCCCTTGTCCCGCTTACCCGGCGGCTCCGCGGGCCCCGATCTCCGCCTTCCCCCTTCCCGCCCCCAAGTAACGGCGCCGCGCCGCAGGGAAGCGCGTTCAGGCACGCCCCGCCGGCCTGAAACCTAATCCTGCCCGCCGCCCCCCCGGGCCGGCCCCGCGGCACCACCCGGCGCATCCCGGGGGGCGGGGTGGGCTGAACTGCCCTCCGCGGTGCCCGGGCAGCGGAGCCGCCCGCCGGCTGACACTGAGCGCCTTGCGCCGTGGGGGGGGGGCGGCGGGCGGCGGGCGGCGGGCTGAGGCGCGCTGCCTTTGCTCGCCCGTTGTGCGGCTGTCTTTGGTAAGAGCTGTTCCTCAGACAAAAACAACAGCACAGTTAAAGAGTCAGCGATAGGACAAGCGGGAGCCGTTGTAGATGGAGAAAGGGGAGATTTAGGTTTGATTTGAGGGGGAGATTCTTCACTGAGGGCGGCGCTGCCCAGAGAAGCTGTGGGTGCCCCATCCCTGCAGGCACTCGGGTCCACGTTGTAAGGGGCCCTGGACAGCTGAGTTGGGGGGGGCGGCAGCCCTGCCCAAGGCGGATGGGTGGGTGTATGGCCGGGGGGGCTTTGAGGTCCCTTCGAACCCATTCTGTGTCTGCTGGAAGTAAAGTGGAGCGCTGTCCTGTGATGGAAATGATCCGGGTATTTGCACGTTCACAAGCAGAATGTTTTTCATGCAAATTTAAAGGAACACCCCTCTTTGTACATTTAGTGTTTTTGTTATTGCTACTATCTGACAGATGGACTTTTGCAGAAAGCTGGCTTTCAAGGCAGTATTTCTCATTATAGCCAGCAGAACTCCAAATGATCCTTTTACTGTGCTGCACTGTAAAATCTGTGCGTAATTAAGTGCTTAAAAATCATTCTTCCAGTTTATGGCTTCGAAAAAAAATTAATAATTTTCAGTATTTAGCTCACAATTTGCACTGTTCCATCCAGTGTCATCTGATGAGCGCTTGCCCATCAGATCAAATACTAGGATTCTGTTTGATCTATCTGGAACCGTGAATGCTGTATGAACTGTCTCACCCGCATTCCATATTACATCAGACTTCAATGACTGTAGAATAAAGTCTTCAATAGAAATTCAACAGCACGTGTCATTACTCAACAGTGAATTCACTAAATGCAAAATCAGACAGCTATCATTTTTGTTTATTCATATATATACATATATACGAACAGATGTTATTTATGTAACAATGTAATTATATAACTGTTTTCTAAACTGTTGCTTACTGAAATAAAATGTGGTGATGTCAGAAGTTTATTTGGAGTTTAAAAAGTCAAAATTAGGTGTATAGTGTTTTACATAATACTAACGTATTATGTAATGTAATGTACTAATAATAATGTTTTACACCTAATGCTCAATATCCCCTGTGTAACAGTCCCTCCTAGGACACCCTGTGTTTGTATGGGATATGCCTTCCAGATCATTACCGTAGGCTGTACTCAAAGTAATTGCATGGTCTTAGTTGTACTCACACACTTGTACTTGCAAAGGTGGACTTCTCAGTAAACATGCAACACAACTATGCTTTAAATATACATCACAGCAAAATAATGAGTTTTCACTTACTGATGATGAGTGAAGTCAAGTTGTGCAGTAACATCTAGAAAATAGCAAAGAAAACTGTTTGGGGTTGTAGTACACTACTGGTCTGGGACTTATACATGCTAACAGGTTTAGAAGGACTGCAACAGTAATTACTCAATTGTATCTTATTTTTACCAGAAGTAAATTTTACTGGTTTCACCATAAGCAAACCATATTACCTCTCTGGAACCTTTCCAGAAAGAGGAGGTCTTATGCTATTAAGTTCTCCAAGGTGGGCTTGATGTTGTGCCCCTAATGCACAACATTAAAATTGTGTTGTGACTTCGTTAGTATAAGTAGAATAGCTATTAATGTTTGCAATTTTGAAGGTTGTTGTCCTCAAAACCTGGAGGAAGAGAATCTCTCTTGTATTTTAAGCTTAGATGAGTTTATGAGCTAATGAATGATGCATACATCCATACATTCATCTACATGCATTTGTCACATGATTTTAAAATAAAACTGCAGACAGCTTTTTAAAACGCAAGCTTTCCTCAAAAGACAATTACTACAACAAAATCCATTATGCTGTATTCTGTTAGGAACACTTTTTAAAAAGAAGACATAGGGAATCTTAAAACAGCAACAACAACACCAAGTACTTGCTGTTCTGTTATTAATCTCCAGTAGTATTAACTTCTTTATTATGAGAATGAAGGAGTACTGGAACAGGATGCCCAGGGAGGTGTGGAGTCTCCTTTGGAGATCCTCAAAACCTTTCTGGACACTTTCCTGTGTGACCTGCTGTGGGAAAACAGCTGTATCAGGGAGGAGGTTGGACTTAATCTCTAGAGCTCCCTTCAATTCTACGCAACCCCTACAATTCTGTGCTTCATTTCTCAGGCTAATCTAAAATATACTCATGGTAGAAGTATGAATACTGGATGACATGTCTACCTCACTGACTTTTTTTAGAACATCTTTCTGGTAAAACAACAGAAGTTAATATTAATAAGGCTCTGCTTAGATTTATTAGAAGACGTGGAGGAGAAGTAAACTCAGAAGATAAGTCCTTACAGAAAACCAAGACATTTTGTGTGGCTGTTACACCATTCATTAGGTGTCTGTTGGGAATGCAATCTGAAAAGAGTAATGGAGACAGGATTTGAAAAATGAAATGAGAATAATATCCTGGTCCTGTTCTACCTCAGTCATAAACACTGACTTCACTGTGAAAATGATATTTCCTACAAAACCTCTTTGACAACATTTTTGGCACAAGTCACAAAAGAAGGTGTATTCACGAAAGCAATTGTATGGTTTTATGACACTGAATTGTGAATCAATACCATGTCAGTATGTTTTTTTACTGCACAGCATTTTTGTATGGAAGTTTCAATTGGATGTCTTACTACAAAATTTATAAAATACGTATTTTAGGGAACTCTAGGTCTCCAGAGAGAGAGGACTCATATATGTATTCATATTACGCTTATGCTTGAAAAATCCCAACTCTGAACTTAAAACATAAACAAGAGTCTGATAAATCTTTCTCTCAAGCACTAATCTAATTAATGGTTGAATGCATTTCAGCTTTTATATGCTTACTCTTCAGTACTTACAGCATAATTTTGTTAATGGTTATACACATGTACTTATTCATTCACAGACACAGTATTACACTTCTGAGCAGAGTACATACACAAAATTTAGGTCAAACACCACTCATAACCATTCTTGTCAGAAAATGGTAATGATTATTATAGATCGAATCTTATTCCCAAATGTGTACACCAAGAGTAGTCCATAGCATTAAGCAGAATTAAACTGTAGAAAACCAACCTGAGATCAAAGGTAACTGTGATCCCAATTGCTGTAATTTCTAGTCTAAATATATTAAGTGTGTGGTTATGCATTCTAACTTTATCTGTCTAAATAAATCTTATTTTTCATGGAACTGACTAGAATACAATACATTTTCCAGAAATTATACTGGCAGAAGTACACAATCAAACTAAACACAAGACTTTTCTCCTCCATCATCTCAACATAAAACTTCCGCTTCAGAAGCCAGACAGCAAGAAGTGAGTAGCAGTTGGAGGTAACACCAAGCATGCTGCTATGCAAAGTTAAAATTAGGAACTTTCTCGTAAGTTTAGCGCTTGGAATTTATTCAATTTTTGGATTATTATGCTGGCAAGTACAGAATATTAGTTTCACTTACTGGAGCATGCATGCTGGCAAGAATGGTGCATAGATTTACATTTTAAAAGTTTTTAGGGAAATTGTCTCCCTTGGGGCCATACTTCATAACTGTTATTATTGCTATTGGAGGTTACACATGTGCGTAGAAGAGAAAGTATTCCCCTTAAGGTGGAACTGAGTTTAAAAAAATCATAAAAGGTATGCTAATTATTTATAACTACAAAACAAAATACTTGAAGTTATGGCAAATTAAAAGAGCATTTATTTACACACAAACAGGATTGTTTAAAACCACAGGTCTTGCCCGTAGCAGAGAAGTTAAGCCAAGTAAGTGACAAAGCATATTAACCTTATCATAGATTTTTCAGACACTTAATACCTATAAGGAGAGTCTGGTTTGTTCAGATTAAAGTTTTTTTGTTTGTTTGTTTGTTTTTGTGTTTTTAATTTTAATGGATTCTGCTGATGGTAACTGAGTATCTGACAGACCCCACTTGCAGAAAATGTAACTTCTTGGAAGTTTCTTTTTTCGAAAATGCTTCAAGGAACACAGTTTGAGCTGTGGATGTAGTCTACCTTGATTTCAGCAAGGCATTTGGCACTGTCTCCCACAACATCCTTATAACGAGGAAGTGTGGAATAGTTAAGTGGATAGTGAGGTGGGTTGAGAACTGGCTGACTGGCAGAGCTTAGAGGGTTGTGATCAGCAGCACAGAGTCCAAATGGAGGCCTGTATTTAGTGGTGTTCCTCAGGGATCGGTGCTGGCCTGGGCTTGTTCAGCATCTTTATCAATTACCTTGATGAGGGGATATTGTCCACCCTCAGCAAGTTTGCTCATGATATGAAGCTGGGAGGAATGGTTGACACACCAGAAGGCTGTGCTGCCATTCAGCGAGACCTGGATAGACTGGAGAGTTGCACAGAGAGGAACCAGATGAGTTTTAACAGGAGCAAGTATAGAGTCTTGCACCTAGGGAGGAATAACTGCATGCACCAGTGCAGGTTGGGTGATTACCCGCTGGAAAGGAGCTCTGCAGGGAGGGACTTGGAAGTCCTGGTGGACAACAGGTGGACCATGAGCCAGCAGTGTGCCCTGGTGGCCAGGAAGGCCAATGGCATCCTGGGGTACATTAAAAAGAATGTGGCTAACAAGTCAATGGAGGTGATTCTCCTCCTCTACTTTGCCCTGGTGAGGCCTCACCTGGAGTGTTGTGTCCAGTTCTGGGCTCCTTGGTACAAAAAAGACAGGAATCTTCTGGAAAGAGTACAGTGGAGGGGCACAAAGATGATAAAAGGTCTTGAGCACCTCTCTTATGAGCAAAGGCTGAGCAACCTGGGTCTGTCCAGCCGCAGGAATTGAAGACTGTGGAGGGCTCTGATCAAATACGATAAATATCTGAGGTCTGGGAGGCAAAAGGATGAGACCAGACTCTTTTTAGTGGTACGTGGTGATAGGACAAGGGGAAATGGCCACAAACTGAAATACAGGAAGTTCCACGCAAATGTGCATAAGAACACACACAGTAAGGGTGATGGAGCACTGGAATAGGCTGCCCAGAGAGGTTGTGAAGTCTCCTTCTCTGGAGACATTCAGGACCCATCTGAGCACCCACCTGTGCAACCTGGTCTAGGGAGCTTGCTTTGGCAGGGGGATTGGACTTGATCTCTAGAGGTCCCTTCCAACCCCTGCAGTTCTGTGATTCTGTAATTCCAGAGCACGTTGTCATTAGCAGTACTAATGCAACAGCTGATGCAGTACTTGAAAACAAGATGATCCATCTTTGAAAAAATGGCGTTAGAAAAATAGGTATATATATAATAGATATATACTCTCATATACTGTATGAGAGTACTTCGAGCTTTAAAATCAGAACGGGAAGAACTGACCTAGCCAGTTTAGAAGTTTGTATTCAGTTAATCATGTTAACATTGTTCTCTAACACCATAGCTTGTCTTCACTAAGTGTTGGGATATCAGAACAATGATATATATTTCTTTGAAAAAATGCTTCAAAATTAACCAGTTTTACAGATAGCTAAACTGCAGCATATTAGATGGGAAGGAATCATTATTATAGGAAGAGAAGGAAATACTTGTTTGGGTGGCTAATTTATTTTTGGAATAAATCCTCTTGAAGATGAATTGGTGGAACTAATATAAGCTGACCAATTGCAATAGATTGATTTGTCACATGCCCTTGCTGTTTATCATGCAGAAGGATCATCTTGTATGTGGTACTGCCCAAGCAGCTTCTATCTTCCTCTGTATGGACTACTGAGATAATCAGTGTCTGAGATTCTACCCTAGTACTTGTCTTCTACAGTTCTTTGCTTCTGACCCAAACTGTGAACTTGGGAGGTGTTTCTGTTTGGATTTAATTCAGTGGTTTTCAGAGTTGAAGGCACAGGGAGAGTCTGTTTTTTCAGTTATGAGCCTTGTGTTCTCAGAAACAGTGATGACTCATTTTGAATAAAGAGCTCTCTACCTACTGGACTGTCAAAAAGGGATCTTCCAGTCTGAGACAAGAACCAGCATCAGAGTTGTAGTCTTTGCATGAGGGCAGGCAATGAATGACCATGGAGCTTGTGGATAGATTTGCCAAGTAGTTCTGCAACTTGCCACGTTGGAGGAATTTAGCAAACAACTGTCCTCTGTGACCTTCCAGAGGGTGCTTTTCCAAGAGGGATTTTTCCACCTGGTTCTGCATAATCTCCCAATTGTAAGTTACACACAGAGAAGAAGCCAAAAGATACATTGATGCCCTTCTTTCATTTTGTTTTCAATGAAGCTGCACTTTGGTTTTAGCCCAAAAATATCTTTACTAGTGTTATTAACTGCAGCTAATATTACTAATACTTTGTTGGGTAGAATATCTGACTAGTACAGACCAGGAACTACCAGCACAGTGTTGGTGTTGATATGGAGATTTGGAGAGTTTAAAATTCAGACACTTTAAGTTCACATCCCCTTGCCAAGGAATTTGAAACTGCATATTGCTCATTCACATCAGCCCAGTTGTTTAAGGATGACAGCTGACATCTCCAAAGGAAACTGTTATAGTCTGTTGAAGAGGATACCTCGGAAAAAGGGTTCAAAAGCAGTTATTCATGTCATCACATACCTGTGCTAATTTGTCTAGCAAGATCAGTACCTGTAAGACAATCAGAGTGGGGAAGCTGAGTAGGATGAGAAAAAGAAACTTTTATTGCAGACTTGGCCCAGATATAAATGAGCATGTCTGTTATTGGGTGAGTTTTTAAGATTTCAAGACAAGTTTGTTGATGTAAGAGTTCATACAGTTTTCTTTGATTTTTACCAGACTTGTCTTCCCTTGGTCACTCAGATAATACAGAGGAGTTTGTGGTTCCTGCACACGCCCAAAAAGTACTAAGAAAAACTGAAAAAGAACACCACATGGAAAGACACTTTAACTAACTAAAAGACTTTAGAAGGTTGGTTTTTCTGTAATAGGCCCATCTATACATATATCTGAGAACTGGAAGGTAAATTTTACATCATTCTTAAATAGGAATTTAGTATTAAGTTAAAATCATTTTAGCAAATGAAGCGGATATGAATTTAGCCCAACTGTGCTCTCACTAGCATTAAAAAAAGTGTTTTACTGTGTAAAGCTGACTCCATAAATCCCTTTCTTCTGTTAAAGTGCATCTCTCTGTTTTGGTCATCTACTTGTCATATGTAAGGGTTCCTTCTCACAGTGGTATGGATCTCAAAGACTTTGATATGTAGCATGTGAAATTTTGCCCTTAGCTGTTCAGTGAGTGCCAGGAACTTACATCATAATTAACAATACAAGAGATTGTTCAGTGTGGAAATACACAGATATAGCAAGCTGAAACCCTCACTTCCAGCAGTAAAATGTCATTCAGTACTCTCAATTCTGTATACAGAAAATTGTTTATTTTCTAACTAGATGGTGTTGCCACTGCCATTACCTATATCTCCATTTTCTCCAGCTTTTAAGAATTAATACAGTGTCCATAGCACACGGCAAGAACTCAAAGCATTCATAAACTTCCCTCCTCCAGTTTTCTGGCTTGAGCCAACTTCAAGCCTATAATCAGTCAGAATCTCACAGTGTGTTAGGCAAAGACAGGCTCTGATGAACTGCCTTTTATTTTCATCACATGGCTGCCTTTTAATTTTTGTTGCCAAGGGGACAAACCGAGAGGAAATGGATTTAACAGCTGTAAAGTGATGAATTTTAAAGCTGCTGTTGCTAATATTTGAACTCTGAATCTCATTTGTATGCAGGAGGAATGAAGAATAACAGTATCATTTCACAAAATAAACAAAATACGACCAAAGGAAAATCACCCTTTCCCTCCTGCCTTTTTTTTCATACCTATATCATTTGAGAACTCAAGCTTCAGGTATAAATGACCAGGCATCACCAGTAACATGGAGGGGCAAAGGGTGTGGAAATACTAAATCTGCTATATCTCATAACCCTGTATTACTTTAACATACACAGACATTTTTGAAGGTCCAAAATATCTACCTTATAAAAAGCTACTCTAACAGCAGAAAGGAGCAACTGCAGATAACAAGAGAGACATTTCTACATCTCCCTCTCCCTCTCGAATGCTTTTTAACAGGAAAAGCTTGAGGGAGTAGAAACCAGTAGAAACATAACAGCCCATGTAGTTTTTAGTATCATTCTGCATAAACCAGCTGGGTCTCCTTAGACCACTAGAATTCATGTAGCCCTCACAACATACAGCCTTTCATCCAGTTCAGTTGGCTTCAAGAAGCCTTTCTCCTTCCCTCCTCGAAGTCACTGCATTTTTCTTTCTCTCTGGGAAGTCAGCTTTGCTTACAAAGTCACCCTTCGCTGCAGAAATCTTATGTTGATGCTTTTTCCGATAATGCCACTGTTCATTCCTTTGTTATGATCTGGATGTTGAAACTATCCTAGGAAAAGGTAGAGAGAATCAGTACCTAAAGAATGTACTGGAGTCAGAGAGATCAAAATGTTCTGCTCTAGACACATGCAAATACTTGAAGAAGACTACTGGTATTTTACACCCAACACTCAGTCTCTCCAAAGTCTGCTTCCTGAGACTTCACACCTTGAGATTCATCACCATTATGTTTTGACATTGCATTTACAGAGATGGCTCTGTTTCCTAGTATACTCTTGGGAAGGCATGCTAGGATTCATAGACCAAACATATTTTTATCCAACTTTGAGGACTGTATCCAGAATTTTCAATCAGTATGTACCTTCTTTCCCAGTTGTCTGAATGGATGAAAGATATCTTGCTTCTCCTTCACTGTTTTAAAGTGAGAATCAGGCATTTAGTCAAAACAATCAAGATCAAAATCCTCTTGGAAAGCATTTAAACTCACATTTCTTGTGAAAGAAAAGACTGTATTAATTACTAGTATTCTGAGTTAGGCTCAATTCCTACTTTTGATGCTAAGACTGTTCCAGTTTTCAGTCTGCATACACAGTACTATTTAAATTTTGAAACAGCAGTCTTTAACGTATCTCACTCCAGTAATGTCACACTAATGTCTTAGATCAAGAAAGTGAATCATCATAGAATCATAGAACGACCTGGGTTGAGAAGGACCATAATGATCATCTAGTTTCAACTCCTCTGCAACAGGCAAGGTCATCAGCCACCAGACCAGGCTGCCCAGAGCCACATCCAGTCTGGCCTTGAATGCCTCCAGGGATGGGGCATCCACAACCTTGTTGGGCAACATGTTCCAGTGTGTCACCATCCTCTGAGTGAAAAACTTCCTCCAAAAATCTAACCTAAACCTCCCCTGTCTCAGATTAAAACCATTCCCCCTTGTCCTATCACTATCCACCCTCATAAACAGCCGTTCCCCCTCCTGCTTATATGGTCCCTTCAAGCACAGAAAGTCCACAATGGGTTTTCTCTGGAGCCTTCTTGTCTCCAAAGTGCTCAGTCCAGACTCAAGGAGGAATGAAAACTGGATTAAAGCCTGCTATACAACAGTTATAATGTCTGCCCACTGAATTATCCTATGCATAAGTGACATCTCTGGTACACAGGAAACTGAGCAAGATTTTGTTTCAGGTATCAACTAGCCAGAGTACTTCATGATTTTTAAATCTTACAAGATAGAAAGTACCTCAGTCCCAGAAGATGAAAAATTTAAATACTCATGTCTGTATTCTTCATAGCTGCGGCAGCTGTTGGCCTAGCATCCTTCAGTAAGACGCAAAATATTTTCTGCTCATATCTCAGTACTTCCATCAAGGCCCTGAAAGCACTGAAGGGGACTGGGCATGAAAATACATTTGCATGCCTGTACCAAGCTGGACTAATCACACTGTTTTTGGACTGAGATGTGGACTCCTTACCTTCTGTTTTTTATCACGAAAAAAAGGATCCAAGCAGATCTCTTATTAACATAACATCTTAGAATTTGGAAACATCTTGATTTTAATCCTTTTGTATGAATTATAAGAGAAATCTTGGAATACATAAAACAGGCAAACTCCTCTTCAGAACAGTGTAATAATGCTTACTTTGCCTCTGCAATCTTGTTGAGAAACAGTAAGTTTATACCCAGCTATGAATAGATTTTGAGGAAAAAAATAGTATATAAATATCTATATACACACCAATTCCACCTTCAGACTTTCAGCTGCCTCACGCTTCCAACAGGCCAAAAGCATCATAAAATCATAGAATCATTCAGGTTGGAAAAGACCTCAAAGAACATTGAGTCCAACCATGACCTAAGCATACTATCCTGACTCTAATAACCCTCCACTAAATCATGTCCCTGAGCACCACATCCAAACAGTTTTTAAACACATTCAGGGATGGTGACTCAACCAGCTCCCTGGGGAGCCTATTCCAGTGCTTAACAACTCTTTTTGTAAAGAAGTCCTTTCTAATGTCCAACCTAAACTTGCCCTGGTGCAACTTAAGGCCATTTCCCCTCATCCTGTCACCTGTCACCAGTGAGAAGAGACCAACCCTACTCTCACTGCAATCATCTTTCAGATACTTGAAGAAAGCAATAAGGTCTCTCCTCAGCCTCCTCTTCCCTATACTAAACAGCTCCAGTTCCCTCAGCCTCTCCTCATAGGGCATACTCTCCAAGCCCTTCACAAGCCTTGTTGCCCTTCTTTGGACCTGATCCAGCACCTCAGTGTCCTTTCTGTACTGAGGTGCCCAAAACTGAACACAATACTCAAGGTGAGGCCTCATCAGTGCCAAGTACAGGCGCAGGATTACTTCCCAAGTCCTGCTCACCACACCAATTCTGATACAAGCCAGGATGCCATTGGCCTTCTTGGTCACCTGGGCACACTGCTGGCTCATATTCAGCCAATTGTCCATCAGTGCACCAAGGTCCCTTTCCATCAGGCAGCCTTCCAGCCACCCCTCCCCAAACCTGTAGGGTTACTTGGAGTTGTGACCAAAATGCAGGACCTGACACTTGCCCCTATTGAAACTCATACAGTTAACCTTGGTCCATCAATCCAGTCCATCCAGGTCCCTCTGTAGTGCCTTTCTACCCCCCAGAAGATCAACACTTCCTCCCAGTTCGGTGTCATCTGCAAACTTACTGAGAGTGCACTTAATCCCCTCATCAAGATCGTTCATAAAGATGTTAAATAGAAGCATCCCCAGTACCGAGCCTTGAGAGACACCACTCGTGATCGGCCGCCATCTGGATTTAACTCCATTGACCGCAACTCTCTGGGCCCAGCCATCCAGCCAGTGTTTCACCCAGCGGAGCATACACCCATCCAAACCATGGGCAGGCAGCTTCTCCACGAGAATGGTGTGGGGGACAGTGTCAAAGGCTTTACTGAAGTCCAGGTAGACCACACTGACAGCCTTACCTTCATCCACTAAGTGGGTCACCTTGTCACTGAATGAAATCAGGTTTGTCAGACAGGATCTACCATTTGTAAACCCATGCTGACTGGGCCTGATCCCCTGATTGACCTTTAATTGATCCATGGTGGCTCCCGAGATTATCCATTCCATAACCTTTCTGGGCACTGAGATGAGACTGGTAGGTCTGTAGCTACCAGGATCTTTGTTCCAGCCCCTTTTGAAGATGAGCATCACATTTGCCAGTCTCCACTCTGCCAGGACATCCCCAGTTAGCCAGGACTGCTGAAGGATGATGGAAAGTGATTTGGCAAACACATCTGCCAACTCCGCATTCTAGGGTGCAATCCATCCGGCCCCATGGACTTTTGAGCATCCAGCTTTCAGAGCATATCCAAAACCATCTCATCATGGATCATACAGGGCCTATTCTGTTCCCCATCCCTATCTGCCAGAGCAGGGGGCTGTGTTCCCAAGGAGTAACAAGTCTTACTATTAAAGACCGAGGCAAAGAAGGCATTAAGTACCTCAGCCTTATCCTGATCTTTGGTCACCAAGTTGCCCTCTGTGTCCAACAAGGGATGGAGATTCTCCCTAGCCCTCCTCTTGCTGTTGATGTATTTATAGAAATATTTATTACTGCCCTTTACCTTAGTGGCCAAGTTCAGTTCTTGCAGGGCTTTGGCTTTTCTAATTTGCTCCCTGCACAGCTTCATTACATACCTGTAATCATCATAAGTAGCTTGTCCATTCTTCCAGAGACCATTTAACTTTCCTTTTGTTCTTGAGTTCCAGCCAAGGGTCTCTGTTCAGCCAGTCCAGCCTCCTTGCCCATCAGCTCACCTTCTGTGACTTGGGAATGGTCAGCTCCTGCACCTTTAAAATAACTTCCTTAAAGTATTCCCAGCCTTCCTGAGCTCCCACATTCTCCAAAACTACCCCCCAGTGAACCCTCTCAACCATGGTCCTGAAGAGGTTAAAATCTGCCCTCCAGAAGCCCAAGGTGGCAGTTCTGCTGACTCCCCTCCATGTTCAACAAGGATTGAGAAATCTAGCATCTCATGATCACTAAACCCCAGACGGCCTCCAACCTTTACATCTCCCAGAAGACCTTCTCTGTTAACAAACAGCAGGTCCAGGATTTTGCTTCCATTTGTTGACTCCTTCACCAACTGTGTCAGGAAGTTATCTCCCACACACTCTAGAAACCTCTGGGATTGGCCCCTGTCTGCTGTATTATAAATCCAGCAGATGTCTGGGAAGTTGAAGTCCCCAAAAGAAAAAGGGGGAGAGACCTGGAGACCTCACCCAACTGTCTATAAAGTGTCTTGTCCACCTCTTCATCCTGGTTGGGTGGCCTGTAGCAGACTCCCATGATAATATCAGTCTTCGCTTTTATTCTGACCCATAAGCTCTCAACCCTATCATCACCATCATTAATTTCCATACATTCACAGTCTTTCTTAACATAGAGGGCTACACCACCGTCTTTCCTGCCTTGCCTATCTCTTTTGAAAAGTCTTTTTGAAAACTCAGAAAGAGTTTCTTGATTTCTCTTCAATGTTGTAAATAAATCAGGTAAAGACTCCAGAGAAAGTAAGAAATTTAAGGACTATTTTTATCAAGTTGTTAGATGAGGAGAGGCATACAGCACAACTGAGTACCTCATCACTGCTACTGGCTGAACCTATTATAAGCTCTTAAATCAAGAAAGGCAGCCAGTCTTGGTAGTTTCTCCACAGAACTGGTCCCCAGGGTGGCTCCAGCTGCCTGTGGGCCCAGTCTTGACTTCGTGTCAGTTTTGTTGTTGCTACCTCAGATATGCCTCTGTGGCATTATACACTGCCATACAGAGATTGACAGCATACCTCGCAGGTGATCAGAAATGTTTTGGACACTAGAATCACAAAGTCTGCACTGGTGAAATAGCGTGACCCAGATTTTTGTTATGGGGAGCAGAGTGTATTAGCCCAGGTGGACTATGCTAGTGTGACCATACTGCTTTTGAAAACCATGGTTCTGCATCGTGTGGACACACAGAATAATTATAGGTCACTCCAAAAGTAATGTCTCCTATTTATTCCATGGATACAAAGAGCACAATCACACTACCTGACGGAGCAAACTCTCAGCTACAAAATGCTATTTTTCAACACAGCCACCTCTGCTAGCTGTGTGTTTTCGTCAGCAATGAGCAAGAATCTGCATGTTGTACTCATAAAAATCTGTACCAGCAGAGGTGACCACTGTCTCTGTTGCCACTGCTGAAATTCATCACCTACATCCACTGATTGTTCTCCAGAAATGTTCAGGAGGCATTGATGAATGTCAGTGGGGGCAATTTTTCCCGCATGGAGGAACTTAGTGACACCCCTTTGTCTCGTACACACTCCCATGTCAGATGCCATTTTGTCAGACTGCCTCTCTGTTGCCATCTGCCACACGGCAACAACATATAACAGAGTAGTAGCAGGAAGGTTCAACCTCTACTGCCATACCACCATCATCCGCCTGTGATGTCATTGGTCAACAAAATAGAGTAGGAGACATTACTTTTAAAGTACATTACAGGGAATAACCAATATATAGTGCATGGAGACAATTAACATGCCACCACTATCTTACAATATGGTAAAGTGAAGTCAAGGGTCTTAGACAAGAAGACAGAAATTAGTTCACTGGTGCAGTATCAAATGTTATCTTTCAGCAGATGAGGTAATACCTGTTCTAGTGTTTGCTTGCAGGAAGGCAGCAGTGATCGTGGGACACCACTGAGCAGAAAAGGTAAAGAGGGAGGAAAATGGAAAAAAAACTGTTCATTTCTTCTCCTAGCATAAGTACTAAGAGACCCCAGATTAAACTAGAATGTGCTAATCAGAACAGAAGGGGATAAATCTTTTGGAGCATGTGGAACTCTGGACTACTGAATAGAAATTCACCTGGGATCATGTAAAAATGATCATATTAATAAAAATGCATGGAAGTAAATCTATTCAAGACTTAAATATGAAGACATGAGAAACAGTAAGACAGAAAGTAAATATTCATTGCATAAAAATAATAATTTTCTCATAGTCTTCATTAGGAATAGTCAGTGTTTGGATGCCTTCCTGGAAGAAGTGTAGTAACTAACTAGAAGGTGGACTAGCATTACAATATCTGTGAGCTTAGCAAAAGATAAGAGTAAGCAAAACCTGATGCCCCACACTGCAAAGGAAGTAAGCATGCTTGCCTGAAGTTATCGTCATGGTCAGAACATCAGTGAATTGACAAGTTCATTCTGAAATACTTGCTTTACTTAGGGACAGTCTTTCTAAGGTGGATGCCAACTTTATTGCCAGGAATAAAGACTGGCACTGTCTAAGAGAGAAGCTGGAAAATTCAGTCATATGGATATTTAAGTATAATGTCACATTACATGTGAAGTTTCTGAGAGCATCCTGTAACAACTTTATCAGTATCCTCACCTTTGTCTCATTCTACAAAAAGAAAACTCTATTGTAGTATTCTGACAGTTTGAAAATAAAAGGTAAGCTTTAAGCCTGTTTAGGGATATTTTTAAGTACTTGTTTCAAATATTTAGGTTTTCTAGTTGCAGCAGCATTTCCATAGTATTTTAAATGAAGTCATTATTTGCAACCCTGAACGTCAGTTTAGATTTTCCATTTCCACAACCTTAGTGTTTATTGGATGGTATGTGAAGATTATTTTGTGTTGCAAAAATAATTTATTTCTCAACTATTAATACTGCAAACTAGCTATATTTTATAACTAGCATATGTGAAGTATGTGGTTGGAAGGCTTCAACAAAATTCTGCTTTTCATAGTTACTTTCTGTAGTAAATATAAAATAGCCCTTAAAAACTATTATTATTATTGTTTAATAAAAACATCACCTTGTCACATCAAGGTGGTTAGCTTGAGCCAAAATGCTTGTGATATTTTGTAGTTTTTTAGAAATCTTATATCACAACAGTAAAGCAAAGGTATTTAACATAGTTACTGTTCAGTAGTTTTTCTTAGCAAACTATGGTGAGCTTAGAGACAGAAGGATTAATGTAATGTAATTTTTATGTTTAATTTACAAAAATCAGAGATTTGCAAGATATCTTTCTGTCCAAAGGTACTGCTAATCAAGATACATATCATTATTCTCACCTTCCAAAATAACTTACTAATCACTTATCATGAGTGATGCTCCTTCACCACAAACTTCGTATTTTTTTTACTGTTTTGAAAAGTCCCAAATCTGAGATAAAAAATACAGTCACATTTAAGAGGTATGTAACACTCTGTGTCCTGTCTGACTGTGGGTAAACAAAAATGAATCATTTTCAAGGTTTACGCAGTTCAATCTTAACACTAATGTGCAATGTTGATGTTTTGCACAGCATGTTAATGAAGTACATTTAATGATGATCATAGCCCAAAATCAAGGAACAGCTGCGATACGTAACTTGCAATAAATTTTTTAAATGGACTATTCTACAAACCATTTCAAATACCCTTTGAAAGAGGAAATATATAAATATACAGATTTCATACTAAATCTTAGAGGACCTTATCTCTTAGTCTTTTTTTTTTTTTTTTTTTTTTCCCCACCAGTCCTGGCACAGTGCCCATTGTATCTCTCTTCTTTGGTCAAGATTTAAAATGTCGTTCTGCAATCAGTGGACTCTTAGTCAAATTTGGAGAGAACATTTCCGGTATAGGATCTTTGGTGAAATGTGACTTCAAAACTAGCATCAAAGCATTATATAAAGGTGAAACACTATTTAAAGGTGGTACTTTGGCCAACTTTTTCTTCCTCCTACTTTAAGGAAAAACATAAAGGACGTCTATTATAAACTTTCAGCCTAAAGTTTAAAAAAAGACTGACATAGTCTCCATCTTGTATTAAATTACTGAAAATACATTTAATTTGAAATTTTATTACATTTGAAAGTTCTGGCTTGTTTGTTCTTTTCTTTTCTTTTTTTCTTTTTCTTTCTTTTTTAAAGACATGATTTGTGAAGAACAGTAATTCATGTTTACTAGTCCCTGCCCATCAGAATGTTCATTTCTAGTAGGATTCCACTTCATTTCATGATGTTCTTGGCCTATTATAAATGAAAAATTCCTCCAAGAAGTGTCAAAATAGCTTTAGTCGGAGGTGACTACACATGACAGATGGGTGTCTTTCTATGCTTATGCAAATGTTATATTGCAGGATGTCTGTGCTGTCAGAGTGATAACACAACAGTTCTGATATAATAGTAGGGTTATTTAAAACCTGACTCAGAAAACTTTTGTCTATCTTTAATTTTGTAGTCTATCCTTTTTATGCCATTGCAGTCACTTCTGTTTAGTTATGATATTAGTTATCCTGCAAAATCCTCAGTTCTTCAACCAACCCAAATAATAATGAAATACCCAAACTGCAACTTGATGATGGTATATTTCATTACAATGAAAATACAGCTCTGAAAACACACCTCAGTGTTAGCAGGAAGTCAGTACACTAGCACAGTTGTTTACTGTAATACAAAAAAAAAAAAAAAAGTGTATGTGTATGTGTGTGGGGGGTGGGGGATTAAGGGGGGTGGTTGAGCGGGACTTGCAGAGTCTGAAAGTATTTATACCTCAACTAACAAGTTTGTCATTTCTTACCACATGTATGACAGATATTAGTTATAAATACTGTCATACCAGTAGATGTCAGTACAATCATTAAGCTCTACGAAGACAGTAGAGTGTGTTCTTCATGTTCACTGCTGCAGCCAAATGAAGTTATACTGATGATACTTAGTATATCATGAAACAGTTCTACATTCTTGAAATGTGCAAGATCTGTTTTTTTTTTTTTTTTTTTTTTTTTTTTTAAGTAGATTGATTCATAGTAACAAGGGTTTGAAGAGATTTCAAATGATGGAGAATTTCAATAGCATTTTGCAGCCATCTTATTTACTTGCTCAACAGCGACTATAATTTCACATTTTCATTCCAAAATCATACAAAGTCATAGCATTTAAATAAATAAGTATTGGGCCTATACTTTTTCTAAACAAAACTTGGTACCAGAAATCCAGTCAGACTTGGCTACACCTCATCAAAGATTAATTTTTGCAGCACAAGGCCAGACTTGATTGAGAGGACAATAACTCATGTTTCATTAAGCCTGTATTGCAATATTTTCCTTTTGTTTTCAAGGGGATGGGAATGTTTGAATAAAACTTGAGGTAGTTATCTGTGGTCTGGGAAGGTTGTTTTCCCAGCATATTCTTATGTTATTTTACCTCCCTTTGTTACCATTTTAATGTCTTGGCCCTTGAGATGAAATCCTTGCTAATCACAAAATCACAGAACTGCAGGGGTTGGAAGGGACCTCAGGAGATCACTGGGCCCAACGCCTCTGTCAAGGCAGGTTCCCTACAGTAGGTCACACCAATAGGCATTCAGACGGGTCTTGAATATCTCCACAGAAGGAGTCTCCACAAACTCTCTGGCAACCTGTTCCAGTACTCCATCCTTACCGTAAAGAAGTTCTTCCATATATTTGTTGGAACCTTCAAGAGATACCTAGACAAATCAATTACTTATCTGAAACAGACAGATTTTTTTTTTTTTTAATGCAGTATCACATTGCAGCTTACATTCATGTCCATTACATTGGCCTATCACAGACAACACATTTATCCTCACCACATTCCACAGAGATGCACATGTAATTCCAAAGAAATGGAAGCTGTGGTTAAGCTGGCTTCCAGCTGCTGTCTGTGCTTTTCTTCCATGGAAGGCATGGAGCAGAGGGGCAGGAAGGATTATGGGAGAACATGATGTGCTCCTGGACATCCCCAGGCAGCACCCAGGCAGTTGCCAGAGTCAGGTCTCAGCCCGCTGACTAGAGTGAGGACAAGAAAGCCAAGAAAGCAGCACAGGGTCTTGTTTTCATGTGTTGCCATTTTTCCTCCCTATTGTGAATATTAATCAAGAAGCATTATAACAGACTTCTCATGCCGGTGTGCCTTTTTGTATTTACTTGCTTGTAACTACCCTGCTGAGGAACTTCTACATCATTAAGATGTCTGTTGCCTTGTGACATTTTGGAACAGCTGTTGAAATGAGCACTTAAAGCATGGCAGTGACTGGTTTCTCACTCTATTCCTCAAAGTCCTCCAAATACACTTTGACTTTTCAGCCCTCCTCACACAAGTAACAAATGGATCCACAAGATGTGAGATTGAAAATACAAATGCCTGGCTTTTGTCTCTGGATCTGAACTGTTTCTGACAGCTATCTACTCTCGTGATACTTTGTCCTGTGAGAATAGCAGGGTTTTACAAACTGGAGGTAAAAACAACAAATGCTGCAGGAGGCCTGGCTGAGCCCTTTTTTTTCTCTCAGGGAGGAATTCGTGTTAACGATGAGGTCCAAGCTAAGCAGAAAGAATTTGCTTTAGTGTGACCCCCCACATACTTCACATTCCTGTTATACTTCTATGCACCTTTCTCACTCATTTTTTTTTACACACATTCACACACACACACACATGCACACCCACACACAAACCCTCAAAAACAAAACAGCAACAACAACAACAACAAAAAAACCAACAAAAACTGTATATAGTCAGCTACATTGCCAGAAGCTGATATGTTGAATGGGTAAATAATATATAATCACATTAGCAAGTATAATCACATTAAAGAGTTAAATAGCTGATGATGCTGTTCTTCCTTATTTTACATTTTCATATGCCAAGACTGTGATTTTTTATTATTTCCTGCAATAGCTGCTGTTAGTCCTAATATCTAAAGTAGAGCACAAGGTTAGATTATTCATGATGATTTAGCTGTCAGTAGTTAGTGATGTCACAAACTATTGACAGAGAACCACAAAACTCACTCCAAGAAATAAAGTCCACAACCATCATTCAGTATGAAAGCAGTTGAAATCAGCAACTGAAAGCAACAAAACAAAAGCAAATAGAAGAAAAGATGACTATTAAGCAACATCATTTTAAGAATCTCAAATATATTGCTATCAAGTGAAAGCCATTATGGGCAAATTACTTCCTTAAGATTTAGAAACTCATATAAGAATTCTGAAGGTGGAATATGAATAGGAGCACATGGATACTAAATAATTTCAGCAAGGCACAAGGTCTTGCCTCCTTCTACTTATTCCTGCTATCTGTATCTTTTCCGTGCATTCATGTAACATTTAATGAATGAGATTCATTTCATTTTATTCCAAAAAGATGACTGTAATCAGCATCAAGTCTGTTCTTGACTAAGATTCTTCATCAAATTTAACAGACTTTATCATTTATAATCTTCATAGTTCCCATGAAAGTCAATGATCAGTCCCACATTATTGATCATTACCTGACAGCTGGCATTTAGATATACAAAGTTCATAAAACGCAGTACAGGTGGCAGATTACAGAGCTTGGAATGAAAATGCCCAGTGACATTAGGTTCTCTGACCAAGTAAGTGAACAAAGAAGAAGAGAGTAGAAACCAGGCATGTAGGAGATCTTGTATAACTCACAGACTGGGAAATGTGATTAGGATAAAAAATGGAGAAGAATAGATACTTGGTACCATGGGAAGAACTAGCCTCTTAAAATAAACAAAACCCAAGAAGCAAATTGGCAATGATGTGTATCACTGGAAAGCCTTTGTACCATTTCTTTAGTTCTTCGATATATCATACAGCAATAGGTACTACGTGAGACTGTTCTTGTCTATAAATAAAAGAGACAAGCCTTCTGCTTGTTCTTCTCTGAAGATAAAATTATTTAAAAGTTAGTCATTGATATTTTAACAAAATACAAGGGAAAACTAGGTCCAAAACTCCTGTTAGAGGGCGAGACAAAGAGATATAACCACAGTACAGAAGATTCATTTCACACAACATAACATAGCAAGTACAGACTTTCTGGGAAAGGGAGTTGTGTTTCATAGAATTATAGGATCATAGAATCACCAAGGTTGGAAAAGACCCACAGGATCATCCAGTCCAGCCATTCACCCATCACCAATGGTTCTCACTAAACCATGTCCCTCAACACAACATTGAAATGTTCCTTGAACACCTCCAGGGTCGGTGACTCCACCACCTCTCTGGGTAGCCCATTCCAGTGAAGAGGCTGACCCCCAGCTTGCTACAACCTCCCTTCAGGTAGTTACAGAGAGCAATAACGTCTCCCCTGAGCCTCCTCATCTCCAGGCTGAACAATCCCACTTCCCTGAGCCGCTCCTCATAAGGTCTGTGCTCCAGACTCCTTACCAGTTTTGTTGCACTCCTCTGGACACTCTTTCCATGGCCTCAATGTCTTACTGTGAGGGGCCCAAAACTGGACACAGTACTCGAAGTGTGGCCTCACCAGTGCTGAGTACAGGGGGACAATTACTTCCCTGTTCCTGCTGGCCACACTATTTCTGATACAAGCCAGGATGCCATTGGCCTTCTGGGCCACCTGGGCACACTGCTGGCTCATGTTCAGTCGAGCATCAATCAATACCCCCAGGTCCATTTCCTCTACTCAGTCTTCCAGCCACTCTGCCCCAGGCCTGTAGCCTTGCCTGGGGTTGTTGAGGCCAAAGTGCAGGACATGGCATTTAGTCTTGTTGAACCTCATCCCATTGGCTCCAGCCCAGCTATCCAGCCTATCCAGATCCCTCTGTAGGGTCTCGCTACCCTCAGGCAGATCGACACTTCCAGCCAACGTGGTGTCATCTGCAAACTTACTGAGGGTGCACTCAATGCCCTCACCCAGGTCATCAATAAAGATATTGAAGAGGACAGACCCCAGCACCAACCCCTGGGGAACACCACTCATGACCAGTTGCCAGCTGGATTTAACTCCATTCACCATCACTCTCTGGGCCCAGCCCTCTAGCCAGTTCCTTACCCAGACAAGAGTGTACCTGTCCAAGCCACGGGCTGCTACCTTCTGCAGAATAAAGTTCATTAAGCGCTGTTGAATTTTACTTGTATTTTAGAAAGTGAATCCTGAATTGCCAGGCTGTATAATCATTCAGGCTAATATTTGGCTGAGTGTTCTTTTTGTGTTCCCTTTTCCAGAGAAGTAAGTTCTTCATGCTGTGCAAGACCTTTCAGGACATTTTTAACTCTTAGGTGGCTTGACCTCTCACTAATCACAAAATTGACCCCATCAGGGATAAGATAAAACCCAGGAGAAATACAGAACACTCCTAGACAGAGCCTAACTGGCATGCAGCTCCTCTGCTTGTCTCTGAAGTACCTGCTTTACTTCACACACCTCTGCAGACCCTACAACATCTGTCCTGATTCTAGAGGGGCATGAGTGAGCTGAGTTCCAGATGTAGCCACTGAAGTGGCTGCTTAGCTATTGGAGAATCTCCTGACAATCTGCTGTGAAAAATGATAGCTCACCAGATGGTGGCATCACTTAACAACAAATGAAACTTGCCTAGACCATCCTTCATTCTGTTTACTTCTTTCCAGAAACTCAGCAAGCACCAGTTGTGCCCCAACACACTAAATTCTGCACTGTCATTAGACAGCAACATGCTGTGGTCTCCCAGTTTCTACAGTGAAGCAACAATGGAGCTTTATGAAATATGCAGCATTGCTAAGCTCAAGTTGGAGTGGGCAGCCATGTGTTTCCTTAACCAAACAAAAAGTAAAGGAAAGATGAACAGAGTAGTATAAGGAAGGCACCGGCTCTTCACTCTTTGGTTTGTTTTGGTTCCTTTTGAAGAGTGCTAGTCCTTCTGATTGAAGGGTAGTACTCACAGATGGAATATAGAAAGCAACCTGTCTTAGCTCCTCATAGTAACAGAAACAAACAAGTCCACTTGTCACACCAGCAGTTTTTCACTGATTTGTCCTAGTGGTACAGTGGCTTACAGCAGAGGCAATAGCTTCATGGTGCCAAGAGGAAAGCACTGAAGAACAAATCCACAAAGAATTTAAGCACTTAATTCCCATCCAAAAAATCTTTGGATAATTATATACCTGTCCTTTGGTCAGGTTAACTGAAAAATAACATCTGAGAGAAAGAAAAGGGTAGAAAATGCAATGAGAAACCTACTTTGTTGGAGCCTCCTTGACTCCTTTTTCTAGACAGCACCAGGTGCCAAGCTAATCAAGATTAGCTTCCACAACTGTGGGAGACATTAACTCAGTCAAAGTGTAGTTTGCTGTAGCACTACTTGATGATGCTCACTGCACTGTTTTGCTGTGGCACCAACAGTTTGTCATCAAGAAAATGCCCACATTTCTAAACATTTGGTGTCAAACATAGCTTACTATGTACCAGGAAATTGTGACTGTGTATTGAAGGAAGCAGTTTGATGAGTTTATCTGCAGATGCTTAATGGAAAAAGAAAAGAAAGGAAAAGAGAAGAGAAGGGAAGGGAAGGGGAGGGAAGGGAAGGGAAGGGAAGGGAAGGGAAGGGAAGGGAAGGGAAGGGAAGGGAAGGGAAGGGAAGGGAAGGGAAGGGAAGGGAAGGGAAGGGAAGGGAAGGGAAGGGAAAGGAAGGGAAGGGAAGGGAAGGGAAGGGAAGGGAAGGGAAGGGAAGGGAAGGGAAGGGAAGGGAAGGGAAGGGAAGGGAAGGGAAGGGAAGGGAAGGGAAGGGAAGGGAAGGGAAGGGAAGGGAAGGGAAGGGAAGGGAAGGGAAGGGAAGGGAAGGGAAGGGAAGAAGAAAGGAGGGAAGGAAGAAAGGAAGAAAGGAAGAAAGGAAGAAAGGAAGAAAGGAAGAATGGAAGAAAGAAAAAAATATGTCCACATCACCTGACATGATTACAGAGTTCAGACCCATGGAAGATACAGCCCAATATTTTGATTCACTAGAGACAGAAAATAGTGCCTACTGTCCACAGGAGAGCAAATTATTCATAGATTAAATTGATCATAAGTTCACTTGTAAAAAGCATGTAGAAGATTCTTCATAGAATTTTGAGGAAAATAAGTTTTTTTGAATCAAGAGTGGTTGACTGAAAAGTGCAGATGCAACTAAATATAGAAGGCATTTGGAAACCTTGGCAAATGCAGATTTCATCTTTATGTCTGCAAAGATCTGACCTAAATGCTAGAATCAGAATATCACAGTCAGTAGATGAGGTAGTAACAGAAAACTGCGTATGAATTCTCTGATTCAGATGTGTGCCTCCATACGTTCCTAATCATATTTAGGACACCCCCATCTTTATGTAAATGATGAATTCCTAAAATGTGCACCATATGATTTGCACAATGACAGTGCCCCAGTTTTGCATAAATTAAACAGCAGATCCTGATAACTAGGCTTTCCCATTTACATTATGCCTTAGTTCCAAATCCATGGGATATAAATGAGTGTGGCATATGGTCCAGAAATGGGAAAGCTGTGGGGCTTTCATGTACACACCATGGGAACAAATGGCTGTCCCACAGATGGTGGAGTACTTAGACGCATCTCTTGCGTGATGGATGCCAATGTTCAGGAGGTTGAAGCCATGAGCAGCCTCTAGAGGTCTCTGCTGGCTGATATACCAAGGACAGATGCTAGACCAACACAAAGGGATTGCAAGGATAACTTTTTTTTTTTTTTTTTTTTTAAACTTGGCTTTCCATTTATAGTGCTCGTCTGTGAAAATTTATGGCGTAGCTGAATAATCTTTCTCTTAAAGCTGTGCTATAGTAATAACTTGCATGTGAGATTAAAATAACAATAATTTTATTATTAATAATTTTATTTTAATAATAATAATTTAAATTTTATTTTATAAAAATATTTTTATTTCAGATTAATTGCTTTACTTTAGAGCTTTTTCCATGAAAAATGCAGTGAACAAAGATATTTTTTTCCCCTTTCTTGGGCTGGGGCTGTGAATAAAAATTCTCAAGGCAGAGAAGAAGATAGAGAGCTGAGAAACTACTTCCATATCCCACAGTATTCCAGGGGCATGAGTTGTATACAACACTATTTATGCAGGAAGTTTAGATATACCCAATATGGAGAATATCACTGGAAGAAAAGTCAGAACTGTATTTGCATGAATAGTAAATTACTCCAGTAGTATATTTTGAAGTAATAACATCAGTTATTTGGAGAAGACTTTTAAGATATTGAACAAAATTTATTTCAAATGCTACTGAATCTGTCATCTACAATTGTAGATGGGAATGGCTGGAGGGCCCTTACCATGCTGGTGTATGTTTAATTCATTGTAATCAAAAACATACTTATAAATGTGGGAGAACACTGTTGCAAGAAACATATATAAAAACTTATCTGTCAAATGGAAGTGGTACACTTAGTGAGGCAAGGTACACTTAGTGAGGCAAGGTACATTTGGTGTACAGAGTTCCTGTGCCTGGCCCGCCTTGTATGGCTGACCACATCACCTGACCCACATTTACACAACCTCTTACCTCATTTTCATACAGTCATGCTCCTTAATATTCCAGATGCATTCATGAGTGTTCAATAGCATTGCTAGTATCAGACTTTTTACTGCAGGTTGGGAGTTTGCTGTCTATTTGGTGTCACCTATTTAGGCTACATGGGGCAGATTTCCACACGTTGCAGGAAGGGCAAATGGTGGGTGTTAGCACTGAGAGGACTGATCCTCTTCTACAGTCAGGATGGGGTTTACTGGGTCAAGCCTGGGAAACCAAAAGGAGAGTAGTGGCATGTCCAACCAAACATGGATGTAGAGGTAGGGCAGCAGCAGTTTGTATGGGTGACTGTGCAGGGGGTTGATATTGCTGGGGAAAGCCTTTGCCGACACTGCTTGGGACCCTCAAAGCTCCTCTTGCACAGCACTGCAGAAGTACATTTATTCACATTTTCTTTTCTCCCTCCTTCTCCAAACAGAGCCTTCTTTTGAGGCATGTATAGAATCAGTACACAATCTCACATGGTATCATCAGTGATCTTCAAAGTTCTATACCAGCACTTTCTATAGGTAAGAGGCAAGAAAGCAGAGGAACTCTTCAGGACTTTTTTCTTCTTTGCAATGAAATTAGCTATAAGCTCACTTTGTCTGAATGTATAATAATGATAGAATAGGTAGAAGCAAAAATGTATAAAATCTTGCTGTATTTAATATCATGGATGAGATACAGTTCATGGATCTCTCCAGCAGGTTGGCTGTGCTTGTGGATTACAAAGAAAGGAGCTTCTTCTCTGTGGTCATTTTGTAAATCAATAACAGACCAAATACGTACGCCATAATAAGATAATTCTTTCAATTTATTTCCATTTCTTCAGCTATTTGTCTGAAATTCTTATCCCATTTGTATTTACAATTATTTTTATTAACAGTATTCTCCTTCATTTTACTTTTCTGTTCCAAATATTTGTTGTTTGATTCTAGTTCATTTTTTTCCCTCCCAAGTAGTGGTGAATCATTTTTCTTCTTTTCATCAGTATTTTCTCAGAAGTGTTTTGAGAGCAGAACTGTTTATTTATTTATTTATTTATTTTCTGTGAAAAGCATTTTACCATTTCTGTTGCATTTTTTGAAAGCAAATCAGTTCTGTCTCTTCGGACTTCTTCTGTTGTGTCTTCAAAGTCTTACCATTAAACACCTTGCTGAGAACAATACACTTACACAAAATGAAAAGTTAAAATCAGTCCCTCTATGCAGAACTGCCTGTAAGGAGCCAATGGTCTGCAATGAATACCATAAACACCCATAGGTATCACGTACTCATACATGTGTCATTTTATAATGTGCCATAGTGTTGCATACCTGAAAATTTGACTGCTAAATATGCATGCTTTTATGAAGTCAATCACTCTTCTCACTTCCAAAATATTTACAATAGTAAAGGGAAAATAAATTCAGGTACCCACATCCCTGAAAGGTGCTCTGCAGAATTACATGGAGAGTATTCCCTTTCTTCCGTAGGCATTAAGCAGCAAGAAATTCTCCTTGGTTTTCCTCTGAGAAGATTTTTAACATCACATTGCATTAGAAAGTCTCTGTGACTTAGTTACACACCGTGCAGCTCTCATCACTCATCCTGGGGGAGTGCTCTGTTATGTGGATTTCTGTGAAAGCCCAAATAAGCTATAGATGATACCTGGTCAAAATCCAGTTCTTAACATGACTCATAGAAGTCATATTTCAGAAGGTTTTTGAAAGGGAAGTACAACATAGAACAACAGAGGGGACCACATACACTCATGGTGTATCTATATGGCACTCCCTACAGCAACAAAAAAAACTAAATTTGACTCTTAACATTCTGTTAGAGATCAAAGACCCACTAAAAAAATCAATTTATAAAGTATAATGAATGCTGAAAGTGTAAAAATGATCACATGCATAGCTGGATACTTTCTTGAAATAATTGAATGCATATTTATGCTATTATATTTTATTTCTACATTTACTCAGCAGGATCCTTCAGTTACGTATTTATAACACGTGCACTGCTTGGCAGCTGGGTTGGATGCAGGCAGAATCATGAGTTAGTTAACTAAAAATTTATCATTAGGTCAACTTTCCATATATGTATATATACATATACACACACATCCACACACATATGTTTGTTTGTTTGTTTGTTTGTTTGTTTATATGTGTGTATTTTAAAGTATAGGAGGACAGGTAGTTTGCTAGGAACTCCCAGCAAATTTCCCCAAAAAAGCCAAAACTGCACCAATTGCCCAGTTACAATTGCATGCACCAAAATTTCTGTTTTTTTGTTTTATATTTACTTAAGTAGAGCCAGAACAGGCAAATTGTTTCCTTTTAATACAGAAAGTGTCCTCTAATAGCTGAAATTAAAAAAAAAGAAAGAAAGAAAATATCTGCTTGTCATGAAAGTATGGCAAATGAGCTCTTGGCTTTTACTGCATTTAAAGTTCCAGGTTTTAAAGTTGACCTGTTTATTGGCACCCAGCTGAGTAATGGAGGAGTTTTATTTGGAAATACTTCTGGAGAGTATCCAATTCAGTTTTGGCAGCATTAATTTCACCGTAGTTTGGAGAGATTTTCACCTTTTCTTGGAGTGTATAACTTGTTGGCATTAACCCAGGTATAATCTAACAGAATCATGTAATCAAGTTTTTAAATATGTTCACTGAAAATTTTGGGAAGAGTCACTGAAAAGTCATACAATATCTCTTCTATTATGAAGGTAGTATTTTATCTTTTGTCTCAAATGAAGAACTGCAAAGCCTTAAGAAGGGATTCCATAATGAAATAAACAATTTTTCACAAATGCAATAAAGGGCTGGCTATCAACATTTGTGGATGATTTTAGAATTTATTCACTCCTCCTATCTCTCAGTGAAACTAACTTCTTACAAAACAGCTGCCAAAAAGGAAAATTAGTGCCATCTTCTGTGTAACCTATGTTTTCGCTCATCTGCTCCACATCTCTAGCTCAATTTCATTTTATTTACTTGAAACATAAATAGATCTCCTTTGAGGATTATTTGCTCTGCAATCTTCCTAGGGATTGAGTTGAGATGACTTTTCAAAGATAATGACAACAGACTCTCTCAAGAGAGAGACAGGACATCATGTATGTGGTAGATGTGAAATATGATTGTATGAAGTGGTGGAAATACTGTGCATGGACAAAAATGAAGGACTAGATGCAATTTTGCTTGATTTCAGCCCTGTTCTTCTCTTACATTCAGGTACACCATCAGCTGCTGTATGGTACATAGTTGGATGTAGAATGAAGAGTGAGGAAAATTTAGATCTACATCTGCTGGCAGTTATTTTTTTGCCAGCTTTACTAGGACATGCAGGAGCTGTGCTGGGATTTAGTGGATCTTCAAAAATAAATCCATGCTGAGACATTGGTTATCTGGGTTATCTGCTTCTGCTGGGTGTTACCTGTCCGGAAACAAATGTTCACCACCCAGAAATGTACTTTACTTTGATATAGTTCAGGAAAGACTGTGCTTGTGGGAGAAGGAAAGACGGAAATGAGCTGGGAAATGGTGATAAATGCTGAAATCAACCATCAAATCTATGTACATATAAATACCCAGTGTGAGCTCAGGAAACAGGAAATGTGCATAGTATTTATTACCCATACAGTGAAGTGAGCTCAGCTGCCTACATATGTCCTGGAGAGATGAGGATAATCCTGTAATTAACATTTTCTCCACAGTGGTGAAAAAGTCCTGCTGGTCATCTCATACTTGGAGATGTAGGTGCAGAAGAAGAGGGCAACAAGCAGAACATAAAGGCCACTGTTAGCAGTTCTCGAGGAAATGACTCCACACTGTTCACAGTGCAGTATTCCTGTGCACAGGCACACCCACAAGCAGCCCAGAGTATTTCTAGGTGTTATGCATGAGGACATCCTGGTTCTTAAATACTGAAGCACAAACGGTACTTAACTTGGAAGCCAAGAGGTGCGGTTGCAGAAAAGACGAGTGAAACATAATTCTGCTGATGGCTGGGGTCAACAAAGATATAAGAAAACTGATGGCCTTGCTGACGTGACAGGGTACATCCTTAGCAAGCTGATGAGGGTACAAAACGAGAAGGAATGGCTATTACATTGCCTGATTGTGTTGTTGTCTGGCAGGACCTCAGCTGTCTGGAGAATTGGGCTGACATGACCCTTGTGAAGTTCAGCAAAGGGAAATGCGAAGTCTTTCACCCAGGCTGGAGCAACCTTGTATATCAGCACAGGCTGGGGACCTCTGAATAGCTGCTGTAAAAGCAGCTATTCAGAAAATAGCTGCTGAGGGTCCTGGTGGACACCAAATTGTCCACAAGCCAGCAGTGTGTTCTTGTGGCAAATGGTATTCTGGCTTGCATTAGGCAAAGTGTTGCCAGAAAGCTGAGTGTGGTGATCCTTTCCTTGAACTCAGCATAGGTGAAGCCTCACTTGGAGGCCTTGCAAATTTTGTCCAGTTCTAGGTTTTCCAAGAGGAGATATGGAACGACTGGAGAGAGTTCTGCATAGGGCCATGAACGTGATAAAGAGGCTGGTGAGTGTTTCCTATGAGGAGAAACTGAGAGTCAATATGGTTCAGTTGGGAAAAGAAGAGGCTTGGGGGATCTTATCAGTATATACAAATGCCTAAAAGGAGGGTGGAAAAAGGATGGAACCATACACTTTCCAGAGCTGCTCAGTGACTGGACAATAGGCAGTGGGCATAAGCTGGAACACAGGATAAGCTTTGAAGATCAGAAAATCCTTTTTTTAATGTGTGAGTGACTTCAGCATTAGCACAAGTTATCCACAGAGGCTGTAGAATGCCCTCTTTGGTGATTTTCAAAAACTGTTTGGACATGGTTCTGAACAACTAGCTCCAGATGGTCTTGCTTGATCAGGGCCTGGATCAGATGACCACCATAGGGTTTTTCAAACCTCAACCATCCTATGACTCTTTGAAAATCAATTACTTTTCAATATTTCATTTTTATCCCACCACTCCTCTCTGTTAAAATCAATATCTCAGACAGCATCACAGTAGCCAATTGTTTGGAAATCACTATAATGGGAGAGAATCTTTGCAGGAAGGCTAAATTAACGATTATGTCAGTTAAGATGTTTCCCCTGCTCAATGGATATTCTATGTCTTCAGGCTTCTAAGAAGGCTATTTGCTTCAACATCCTTTAAAACTGAATATGAATAGAGAAAATATTCAATGAAGGAGTAAAATTGTTATTTTTTTAATGCACTCTCAGACCTATTATCAGACCGTATTCTTTATTCATTCATTCACAGATACACAGTAATATTTCCATGGAGCAACATAACAACTTGGTATGGAATTAGAACCATTTAATAATGGCCAAATTATTTTCTTCCACTGATTTTTGCTGGCTAGAAGAGAAGGTGGTTTGATGGCTGTGCTGTGCATGAGGGAAGATGGATGCTGATCCCAAGACTCATAATGAGCCTAACGTGTAGTATTTTAAGAACTGAAATACAGAAGTGCAAAACTGGCCATACTCAGGCCTGTTTTCACCAGGCTGCTCTGAGTTCACACTCTCAAAGCTCAGATTTTCATAAAACAGTAATAATTATTAGTCATCACACATCAGCGCTCCAACATGGTCTCTCTGATTTGGCTAACTAAAACTCTCCAAAAGAAAGGATCAGAATTCTGGTTATGGATAAGGATAGGCCTATTCCTATTTCTAATGAGTTTTAGCTCAGGCTCAGATCTAACCAGATAATCACAGTAAAGTACTGATTTTTTTGAAGAGCAAACAAACAAATAAAACAAACAAACAAACAAACAAAGGCAAATGACAAACAAACAAACAAAAAACCCTCATTTGAGAAAATTACCTCCAAAATCCTCAAAACTGTAATAAATCTGTGCACCCTGGATTGTGAGAAAGTCAAGTTATTGGCAGCTTTTCTAGTTGATGTCCCCCACACAGGTAAAATCACTGAATAAATATTACACTTGGTCCCTGCTGGCAGTGGAAAGCATTATGGGCAGGCCCTACAGCCTTTCAGAGTTTTCTTCTACTGTCTTCAATTACTGCAACGGAAGACATCCACTTCACTTTTTGACAGATACTCTTGGTGCTGAATTTGTTCTAGACTGTGTTCTGATCAAAGTCATGTCATTTCAGGCAAGGGTGAATAAATAGCACATGAATTCTCGGTGATGATGTGACTGACACACTGCAGTGGGAGCATGAACCTATAAAAATACTGTGCTATACTGAGGTCCAAGATAAGCAAGAGATGAAGGGTTAAAAATTTTCCCTGTTCCTTTTGAAATACTAGTTTTGTTAATAGCCTCCAGTTCATTTGTATCTCTCCCACTGTTTGCAAAGAGATCTTTCCTTTTCATCCTGCTTACAGCCTTGCTTTCATAAGCCAGAGCCCTCATTCTTCCAGCCAAGGTGAAGGGGTTGCAATTTCACTTGGATTTCATCCACACATCCCCTTAACTGGCAGGAGAGATTGCCACTGAGTGGTGTGAAGAACTCTGCTCCACAGGGGCTGATTGTGCTGCCTTTGCAAAACTACCTCACACCTGCCAGCCAGCTGAGCAAGAATCCAGCGCTGGTCATCATCAGACACAAGCCTCCTGCCTGGTTGGAATACAGCACTTTAAAGAGCACATCAGGAGAATGAAGTGTACATTTGAATGTAACTTTTGTTGTTGTTGTTGTTGTTGTTGTTGTTGTTGTTGTTGTTAGCACTTCTGTACTTACACTCAGAATGAGTGGGCACTTGGGAAACAATGTCCTTCTATTTCTTGATGGGTTACAGTGTGGACTAGCAAGTATTTACTCAAAGCTAACTAGCCAGGAGTGTTATCAAGGGATTACAGTCAGGGAAAAGGCACAGCTAGTGATGAAGTAACAGAGGTCAGTGCTTCATTTTTCATCTCTATCACTCACAACAGCACTGCTTACAGTACACCTGCATCCAGGATGATAACCACAGGAGAGGTTTCTCCATAGAGACATAACAGCCACAGGGGAAAGAAAGTCTGGGGAAAATATTCAGCAGCATCAGTTTCTTAATTTGCAGGTACTTACCAGCAGTGAACATGGAGAGCCATGCTGGCTGGCAGCAGTTGGTACTTGCTCTCAGGACCATAATGAGCAATTCAAAATAGCAACTCTTCTCAAGCCAGTGCAGCTGTTCTGCTCTATCAAGCACCTACTGAGTTGAAGGGTAGGTACTTCATTTGAAAACTACAGCCTCAGTTTTAAAAGGTATATGCATTTCCTGAAATGTGTGAAAGTGTTAGCAAATCATACTAATAGCATACATAAGTTGGGCACGGTAACTGGATATAAGGAAAAAGTTTTTTATGATAAGGGTAATGGAGCTTGGAACAGGTTGCCCAGAGAGGTGGTGGCTGCCCCAACACTAGAGATGAAGGGAAGGGAAGGGAAGGGAAGGGAAGGGAAGGGAAGGGAAGGGAAGGGAAGGGAAGGGAAGGGAAGGGAAGGGAAGGGAAGGGAAGGGAAGGGAAGGGAAGGGAAGGGAAGGGAAGGGAAGGGAAGGGAAGGGAAGGGAAGGGAAGGGAAGGGAAGGGAAGGGAAGGGAAGGGAAGGGAAGGGAAGGGAAGGGAAGGGAAGGGAAGGGAAGGGAAGGGAAGGGAAGGGAAGGGAAGGGAAATCCTCTGCTCCACCTGCCTCTCTTAAGTAGCTGATAATTTTCAGTCTCTTTGCAGATCCAAAACACAACACAAACTTGAAGGGCAAGTGCTCTTGGACTGAACAGATTTGTAACCATAGAAAGGAACAAGCAGATACTTTATAGAAAAATACTTCACCAGCAATTTTTGTGGGTTTTTTTTTTTTTTTTTCCCATTCCTAAAAATCATGCAAACATGTCTTCCTTGCAAAGTTTTTCCTAAACTCTTCTACAATAGGGTGTAGTTGAACCTTTAGCAATATGAAGTTCAACTGTACTGTTAAGCCTTTATCGGTTAAACACTTATTGCCCCGAGGAAGGTTAAAGTCAGCTCCACCCATCCTCTAACTTCCCCATTTAAATATATTACTTTAGGACTAAAAACTAGGACTTCTTATCTAGCTCATAGCCTTGAGCCTATTTGTCATGGTGCATACCTCAGTGCTCGCTATCACTTGCCTCAACAGTCATGCTGCATGAGTGCTGGTTTGAAGCTGGGCTTTGAATAAGTAATAAAAAGGTACACCCCACCTCACAGTCAGTGCACATGCTAGGAGCCATCAAACAGCACACATGGCAAAGCAATCCTCAGAGTGACCTAAACACTGCTGAAGGACTGACAGTGTATTTTTATATTCTTGTTTAAATAGAGCAAATGGCATTCTTGCATCCAGATCCCCCCATGTTTCACCCCATAGCTTAAAATCTGTAGCTTCCTGCGGTAATTTGTGGCACCGTAACGTCAATGAGCAAACACTGACAGTAGGTAAAAGAATAAAAAACAAATTAGCATTAGAAACCCCTATGGATACTGCAAAGAAATGTTGCACTATTCATCAGAATGATTCAGCACTTGTTCTTAAAGTGTGTTTTAGTTTCTTAGTATCTCACAACAGTGAGATAAAGCTGTCATGAAGATGAAAACTGAAGGCACTTCACTTCCTGGTTCCAAGAAGATCTCTCAGGGTCCAATTGAGAATTCTCAGAATACTGTTGAAAAATTTTGTTCTATTTCCTGTCTCCACCCAGAAATAGTGCATGGCGTGTAAGGTATGACTGTGTTCCACACAAGCTTATTGCACAGGAGGAAACTTTATACAATGACAATAAAAGCAATGAATTTTGGGGAAAAACAACAACAACAACAAACAACTCCATAGTTTCTTCTCTGGACTGGATGTAATTCTATAGAAATGTAGCAGTCTGGCCAAGAGAAAATTAAGGAAATTAGTTTTGGTGGAGTTTGGGATTTTTTGTTCGTTTTGGTTCTAAATCAGAGAACATTGTGTCTTTGCAAAATAAGTACTCAGACAAGAAATTCAGAGCTGCGAGAACAGATACCTTGAACATTGCTCTCTTCTTAATTAAATAGAATATCAGCAATTGAAAAATCACTTTCCAAATCTAGTTTTCCAGCTGAGCTGTTTTTTTTTTTTTTTTTTTTCTTTCTTATACCATGCTGCCACATAGGCAAAAGAGGGAAAGAGGATCTAGTCACCGAATCTCCTTTTCGTTATGATCAGTAGTATAACTTACAGGTCCAACTCCACAAAACCTCATTCCATCTGCATGGATTCAGTGGAATTAATCACAGTGTATACAATTTATACTGGTGTTTGAGGAATTCTGTCTCCACACTATGCAACCCCTCACTGGGAACTAGCTGCTAAGCAATCAAAATGAAGGTAGAAACCAGAACAGTAGAAAGTGGGGACAAGATTTAGAAATGAAGCTCTGTTACTGTACGGGAGAAATATTGCTGTTAATTGGCTAGTTTCTGATGTAATTGAAAATCGCAGGTTCACACCTAAGAAATTACATATTATGACAATACAATTCCAGTGAGAGGCACTGGTCGTAGAATAAGCCAGGGCAGTGTATCTCCTTCAACCTTCCATTTTAATAGTTCTGTCAGCTCCATCTTAGCATTGCCGCTCAGTGTAGGTTAGCACACCGAAGCAGACAGCGCCTGATAAGAGTCTTCATTCAAAATACTGGAAGCCAACATCCTGTACCATGCTTTCTTCTTAATCTCCTTGGTCAGGTAGTACAGGAGGAACAGTTAAGTAACACAGAGTACTACTGTGATTTCCTTACAGGAAAAAATGCATTGTTCTTGTCTCAAAGGTGAAATTCTTGCCCTATTAAATAAACAGTGAGAGTTTTACCATAGTCTTGGTTAAGGTAGTTTGTCAGACCATCCCTTTCATTATAACATTTTCAGGCAATGTCACAATATTTTGCTATTAAAGCTCCAAACTTGAGTGAAGACATTTGCATACATATGTCGTTACCTCTGTAATCTCAGTACTGATATTGTATGTGCAGATAATGAGGTCGGAAGACTGAACAACTCAGCTAAAATTCACGTTTGGGTATATCTTCTCAAGTTTAGTAGCAGTAATTTTAGCTGTATTTAGTGTCAGTTGGTGTATTCAACATCCAGCCATCTATTAACACATTACGATCTGAAAACAAGGATGTAACAAAAAAGCTGTTTTTTAACCAGTTACATTCCATGTTTGATAATTCAAAATTTAATCTTTCCTCTTTCCCTTTACTACAAACTCAAAACAACAAAACAACAAAACAACTGAAAAAAAGGCTACTCTTAAATGTAAGATGAACATCTACAAATATTTTATGCCTTTGATTTAAATTATTTTGAACAAATGTTTAAGGGAGAGGGATGGATACACAGGAAATTACTCCCTTTCATTTCCAAGTACTAAATTCCATCTCAGTAAACTAAGACAGTTTATTTTTCTTGGTGGGTGACTTCTCCACTTGCTCTCAAAAAATGTCGGTTATTCACTATCTGAAACCTTTATTGAATAAAGATTACCCTGGGCCACAAGGACAAGTGGAAATTTTCAGCTGTAAAGAAGAAGCTGGAAAAAAAAAAAAAAAAAAAAAGAAGAAGAACAGTCAAGAATTAAAAATTATATTTTGTAATTAAACTCTTTAACCTAGATTCCCTCTGTTAATAACATGTAGGAAAAAGTTAACAAGTGCTTCTATTGTTGTGCCAGACTCTGTGGGTGGTTAATCCTTATTTAAATTCTGATTCAGTTTTAAATGAGAGTAAGGAGGGTGGAATATTGGACTGGAACCATTTCTAGTGAAATAAATATTCTGGAGCAGCCTTCATGCAAGAACATCTGCAAGTGCCTTTATATGACTGTTGAAAAGAACACATTTATTCTTATACATTATTTTTTTCTACTTACTTTTAGCTTCTTTTTTCTTCATCTAACACTTATTTATGTATGGAGATCATTCTAAAATAGCACAGAAGCCTAAATACATTACTTCTAAAGAGAAACACATCTGTGTCACAAGTAAACAGTGTCAAGATAAAAGTGGTTGGAGCCAGTAAACACTTTTTACAGTTCTATCTTGCTTGCATCCTACCTTGTGTGGTGGGTGAAAAAGAGAGGCACTTTGTCACAGTCATGAGTTCATGTTAAAAAAAGAATGAAGAAAAAAAGAAAGGAAAAAGAAAGAAACATAAATTACTTAGGAGTGCAATGCCTTTGTATTATAGCTGTATGAAGGAAAATAAGTCAGTATGGTGTAATGTCTTACTGAGTTTTGATGAATATAAAAATTTTACCTCATGCATACAACATTCTGATCACCTCCAAAGCACAGTAAGCAAAGCAGTGCTGTTCACAATGTCCCAGGGAGTCAGGGCTCCTTCCTAAACAGTATCCAAGGGTAGTAAATGGCTATGCTCTAACTCAGTGAAGCAATCTAATATAAAAATGGATCTTATTCTTTAGTGACATTGTTTTCAAAAATGTGGTGGGAATGCAAGGAATGAGAAAAAGATTAAAAAAAAAATTGAAGGGAAAGGAGTATTTAAATTTGCTAGCATTCCGTTGTAGTTGCAATTTGGGAACATTAGCCTCACCTCTAAATTTTGGTATCTGTGTGTGCTATTGTCAGTCTGACTGTAAAAACAAAGAAACACATAATCAGTATATTTTGACGTTTCTACAGGTAAATTTATATTTGAACAAAAGCATAGGGTCTGATGCTATGAGAAGAATGAATGTATTTTTGATATTGTGGATGCAGACTATCTTAGAGTACTGTTGGGGAACTGACTGAAACCTGCTACAGTTTACACAAAGGGAAATTCCAGGTGCCCAACACCTGCATTCATCTGGGCCTTCAGCATGCTCCCAGTGTGCAGCAGTTAGTGGAGAGCATTGTCAGAGTCAATAGCTCATTAGGATTATGAGACGTCTCAGACTTAGCAGGAAGATGTCATTTGCTTGTGACAACTTTATGGCAGTAGTGCAGTGCACTGTGCATGCACTACTTGGGCTACGTGCATGAAAACGGCTGTTTGCAAAGCAGGACCATGTGGAACTACCCCAGCCTGTCACAGAGCCTACTGGTGTCAGCACATGGAGCCACACATTCATTGATGATGGGGCCATCAAACCGATCTGCAAAGGAGCTTCATTGTGCCTGGGCTGCAAGCAAGTTCCCCCTCCTGCTCCTCGCCCAACCTTTCTCTGGTTCCAGGATTTGCAAGAAAGGGTTTTTCTTCCCATAATTGGTCATGCTGACCTCTGCTCTTCCTTGCAGCCTGAGGACCATCCGCATCCGCCTTTGTCTCAGCTCTTATCTTGGCAGGCCCTGCTCCCTCATCCTCACCCTGCAGCCCACCAACTGGAGTTTCCTGTTTTCCACCCCTGCTCACAGCAATCTCTGCCTTATCTCCCTGCTGGTTTCATTCTCAGCTCCATCTGTTCACTTGACGTTTATGAATCTCATCAAGCATTTGTTTTCAAACCCATCCAAATTTAAATACCTTCCATTGTATTTGTGCTCACTCGGTTCTCACATTTGTCACTGGGATGATAATTGTGCCGAGTAACCTAAATTTGGTTTTGAGTTAGGCTTCCATCCTTTTCCAAAAGCCTGCCGTGCTTTGAAAGCTCACAATGAGGTCCCCATGGCTAAAACAGTCCCTTTTTGTACTCCATGCCTGTCAGACATTCTCCAGATGCATGAAACTTCTGATGTAAATTGAGATCCCCATCCTGTCCCCATCTTCTCCCAGCAATAAAATGTATTTCTTTGTCTTGAAACATCATCTGATTCTGTCATCATACTCTCAGTTTTGAACATTTAGTGACTGAATTTCTCTTCTGTGAGAAACATTTTCTTACTATTCCAGGCTGATTTTGCCACCTCCAAATTCAATAGGAAATCTTTCTTTCACCTCGTTTTCCTTCTCAGCAGGGAGGATAGGTTTGAAATTAAAATAAAATAGCTTCTTCCTCACTCAATCTTATATCTCATGCCTGCTTTATTCTCATCAGAAATGCCTCATTCCTCCGTAATTTTAGTTGTACTGAAGTGTCACATCGATAAAGGCAGGAAGGAAATATAACTAGCTTAATTTATCCCTATTTTTATCTCAACTAAATCTGATCTAAATCCCTCAGTTATTAAACAGGTTTCATTCCAAGTATGCCACCTGCAAAGGATACTTTGAGAAAAACACTGCATCCAGACCTCCAGCTCAGAAGCTCACAGGTAAAGAAAAAAAACCCAAACCTCCCTAACAAACAAAGTCTCATGAGGAAAATAAACATTTCAGAATTGTAAAGTGAGGATCAACGTTAAGATACTAACTTCATGGATCGTCATTCAAAACTCTTCATTTACCAATTCCTTTACTAATGAACCTTATGTCTTATTATTTTATTATATATATATACACTATATATATATATATAATTTTATATCAATGAAATGTTCTATTTTCCCTCTGAATCTCATCCTAGTCATAAGTCTTTGGCAGAATACAGATATCCTGATTACCCCAACTACTACTCTTTCAATACATTTCTAGCCTTCAGATGCATGGTTTCCAGTATTTCCAACTAATACCTACTTTTTTCTTACACAAATAATTCTATACACAGGCAGTTTTCCTTCTCAGGTGCCCAGTAAGGATTCAGATAGATTTAGTGGACTCTGTTATCTTAAACCAAACCATTTTACTTTCATTATCAACTTCACTGCTCATCACTGAGTTTTATTTAATGTATCTGTCTTTCACTGTTTTTCAGCACTGTTTTGTAATCTACAGCTCATAAATCATATCTCCACCCACCTGTGATTTCCCAGCATGTTCTTTTATTATCAAAACAAAAAAACAGTACTGTAAGAAATTTTGCACTTAAAGGATATTTTTCTCTTTCTCCTTTATTTTGCATGTTAACTCATACAGTGATCAGGAAACAGCCAGAGAACTTTCAAAACATCTCTAAAAGTCAATGATGATTATATTGCCAAGCGTTGAAATAAAACAATGATCACAGCAGATGTTGCTATGCTAGGATAAAAGCATTGCCTGTTTCATAAAGGCAAAGGAACCATTAAAGCTGTGGAACATTAACAAGAGTATCTTTCTAAAATGAAATATGACAGAGAACCACAAGAGAAAACAGAGGCAATATCATAGCTCTAAACTCAGTATTCCATGTATAAAGCGATCAATTAGCAACACCTGTATTAATAGTACAGCCATTTCAAAGTTGACTTCTGACTTTTCCAGGGCATAACATGGGGCAGCAGGATAGATTGGTGCAATTAAAATGCAAACACCTGTGCTGACTTTTAAAGACCAGATGTGCTTCTATTAAACAAGCCCTGAGGTTTGCTTAAAACTCGCACCTGCTTCCCAGTTGCATACTGTCACTTGGGTTTCTGTATTTAAGTATATTTTAAATTTCAAATATTTTCAGTTCTCTTTACACAGGAAATGTCTGTATTTAGGCATTTCTCCGCAAGCAAGACAAATTGTCTTGTCTGCATGCTATGTTCCAAATTTCATTCCCACCCTTCAGCTTCCTCCTGAGGTCTCTCCTGGATGTTGTAAAATAGCCAACATCCAACAGCCACCCAGCGTGCTGTCCCGCAGTGCTTAATTCTTACAGTACCTTTAGCTACAATGGATAATGATAAAAATGAGAATGGGGCTACTAATGAGTCAGCATTAAACTACAGCATCCCATTGAATGACAGCCACCCTTAGGCCATGCTAAAAATGACAAACTTAGTTAATAGTTATATCCCAGTTTCTCTTGGCATCTGCACACGGTCTTGGGCTCTGCCTGGCAGTTCCCTGATTTATAACAACATGGATTTGATTTTGGGACTGAGCACATATGCATCCTCTGACTAGGGACTCCCTCGTGCCATCTGTTGTTTGCCAGTCGTACTGTCCCAGCATGCACCAAAAAAGCCCACACATTTTGAGACTTGCAGGTGAGACAATGACAACAGCTGCTTCCTAGTGAGCGGATTCATAATTAGAAGAGTAGGACAATCCACAGTTACACAGTCAGCATATAGCATGTCTCTACTGTTCTGCTTAATAAAACTCAGGGCCCAGCTCCATACTGTACTTAGCACTATATTTAAAATTGTTGGCAGCTAAGAAATCAGCCAAACGATCACCTCACTCATCATCTTAGTTCTGATACTGGAAGAGACAACAGTATCACTATAAATCAGTCTACCTCCTTTCCTCTCTGCATTTGTCACTGACAGCTGATACAGTTAATCATTTTAAAGACATGATTTTTTATACTCAAGGGAGTCAGCTAGAGTTGGAAACTGCTTGACTTCAGGGAGCTTTAAAATCCTAGTGTGATGTGTCTGAGCATGGCAAAAAAACAGGATGTTTTTTTCATGCAGAGTTATCTAAACTTTAATCTGCGTGTATCTGCATGCATGTTTCACATGCATCCTGGCCTAGCAAGCAACTGAACACAGCAGAGCAGAAATATCCTACCTCAGTGGATGGGCAGCCAGCCCTTTACTCAGGCAGTGGAAAGTAAAGCCGCAGCTGTATTCTGTAAGGCAGAACAAATGTTTACATGAAAGCAACTTGCCAGGGCTGTTCACAGGGGTGAGAAAAGCAAAAGTGGCCTAAACTTACAACAGAATATATAACGAACTCCTCAAGGTGCTCATCTCCAAATTATTGAGGCATTGTGTTGCTAGGTTTCCACTGCACACTTTTCCGACTATCTTCATTTCCATTCTAACTCCTCCTTTCATCAACCAAAAAAAACCTATGTTTAAACACAGCCTAGAATCAAATCACTTCTGAAACTGCAAGAACTGTTGTATCTCCAGGGCAGCAAACAGGAGGAGCAGCAAAACGACCCCATGACTATTTTTGTCTGGGTGCCTGTGGTGAGAACAGATTTTTGATGATTTGCCTGGAGCACTGGAAATCTTAGCACCAGCTTTGAAAGTGTAAGATACACTGAGAGTGAGGAGAGTGACATGAAGTGCTCACGATATGGTAGACCAGCCTTTTGTAGTGTCTGATGGGGCATTCAGAGAAATGGATCATTCAATTTGTCCTGAAGGTTTTCAGCTTTCAGGAAAAGGAGGAAAGTTTACATCAGTTCTTGATGTAAAGACTGAGAGTGGGCATGAAAAAAATTACGATTTTAAGACTGCAGGGTTTTCAAAAGGACTTAGTTCACAGCTATGAGACTTCTCAAAATTGGCAGTTTTTTACTCACTTGATCCCATCTAGAAATAAAAGTAACTTGCATACCTCAGCAGCATTTAGGGAATTTCACTTCTTTCTGCTACAACAGAAAACACAGAGACATACACGTGGTGTATGCATGCACGTATAGATAACAAAATACAGATATATGTAGGTTGATCAAAAAATAATGCCTCCTATTTATTTCCACAGAAATTACAGCAGATACAACAGATACAAGGGGCACAATAATACTATTTGATAAATTCTCAGCTACAAAGCACTCTTCATCAACATAGTCACCACCATTAGCTATGCATTTTCACCAGCAATGAACAAGAGGCTGCATGCCATACTTGTAAAAATCTGCATGGCCATCCAGAATGTGGCTGGCCCTTCATTTTGCTGTTGTCACTGCTAAAATGCACCTCTTGCCACCTCACTGTGCTCACATCCACTGTTTGGTCTCCACAAACGTTCAGCAAGCATCAAGGAATGTGAATGGGTGCCATTTTTTGTGCATAGAGAAATTCATTGACACACTATCGCTTCATATGCACTTTCATGTCCATGCCATTGTGCCAGAATGCCCCTCTGCTGCCATCTGTCTCATGGCAACAACATGTAACAGAATGTTGGTGGGAAGGTTCAACCTCTACTATCATACCACCGACACCCACCTCTGTCATTATGGGCCAACATTATAAAATAGGAGGCACTACTTTCAGAGCAGCCATCATATATCCAGGGAAAGAGCAACACTAATAACAACTTTAATTTGGTTGGTTTTTTTTCTTGTTTTGTTTGTTTGTTTTTAATGAGGCTCTCTGGTATGAGCATGGTAAACCTCAGAAATGCTAGACGTCAGAGACATCAGCTAGACAGGAGAAAGTGTACTTTCTTGGTATTTTGATAGTGTAAACCATAGTAATATGGCTGAAATAATCTTTCATTTTCTTAACACAAAAGCACTTTTCTGCCCAATGTCATCTAAATCTGTGAGTGGTGAGAAATTTGTGATGATGATCTGGATATAGTGCCCTTGCCTGCACTGTGTTCCATGCAGTGACCTCCAGTTCAGTTTTAGGTGCTCAAAAGTGCTTCTGTGATAAAGGGTAACCTGAGTCTTTGCACAGGACAGCCCTTTACCATGGAAGCACCTGAAGAGGTGGAAAGAAACTTGCACCTCCTACATCCCCTTAACAGCAAAGGCCTAGTGGCCAGGCTCAGACTAGGCCCACTTGTGAAGGGCCTGCCTGTCTTCTTCGCAGGAACATTTTGGTTCAGCAACATCTGAGTTTGTGGTGCAGCCCAGGAAGGGACAACGGCTTGTGTCCTCCGCAGGGTACAAGACATTCCATGACACCAACAGCACCCTTTTGAGCCCCCAGAGGAAACAGGTGTAAAGGGAAAGGAGGAGAAATAATTCAGAGGGGCAGTTTAGTTCCACTGCTGTGCAAAGAGGGAAAACAATTACTCTGCTGCAGAAAGTAAATTACTTCCAAAGATGTGAGTAGGATGTGGGGCTGCAAATCGGCATGCACGCACTGAAATTAGGCAGGTTTTCAAAAATATGTAGGCAGCCACAGATTCAGAAAGACGTGTAGCCCCCACATCCTCACGAATATTTATGTACATGTATATAGTTAAATTAAAGGAGTGAGTGTCAGCATCTAATTAGTTTGTCTTGCTTTGGCCCTTGTAAGATTTGGACAGGTTTAAGACACCTCTCAGATTCTCTGGGTGCCTGCATACCTTTACAGATCTGTCCTTACATGCCTATCTAAAGACATGAAACACAATCAATGCTAATATTTCACTTCCTGTAACCTGTGTCAACAAGACTTTTCTTGACAATTTAAGCCCAAAACTTACATGTATGTAACATAAATTCTATTTGAATTACTTGTAGGCTGCTCCTTTATAACCTCTAGATTTTAAATTGGTTCTTATATGAAAGTTACTGGCACTAATCCATAGTTTTTCCTTATGGATCTCATTTGCTTCAGTAATATCCCTTCAAGTCATTTTTTTTTTTCTTCCCCTTCAGTATTCAGGACAGGGTTGGGTAATCTGCTTCATTTTTCAAAATTAATCATTTATTACACTTTTTAAAAAGCCAACAAATATGCATAAACCACATTCAGACATCTGGGTCTGACAGCAAGAAGCCAGTGCTGCCTTATGGCCACATGTAATTGTCACAGACGTATCTTGCAGCACATATTCTAGCATTCAGCATGTCCTCCAGCATGCATTAGCAGTTCAGCGCCATTTTCTCTTTGCAGTCAGAGCTGCTCGCAGCAGCATTTCCTCACTAGTTCTCGACGTGCTTTTTTGGATTCCAGAATAACTTCAGCTCCCCATTCCTTTGTGATTATACTCGAAGATCCACTTTGCCTTTTCCTTTTTAACCGTTGCCAAAATTGGCATTTTGACAGCACTGGAAACTGAAGTCCTCTGTTTGTTCAGGGAATAGCTACAAGCGCAGGCAGTGCTGCAAGCTGTCCCAGCTCTGCTCAGCCAGCACACTCCAACCTTCCCTGGAAAAAAATACTCTTAGTTGTATGACTCTTTTTTTTCCTTACCTAGATCATTCAGGTCTTGAGTTACTCTGGAAGATATCCTGTAAGCAAGGACTGGTTAATGATTGCTGCAGTGATATTTATTTGACAGCACTCTGACAGTGACCACCATCTAATTTTGTAGAGGCTCTTGGATTGATGTCAGGTGGCAATAATTTCTTGTCATTCCTGTCTTTTGTTGGATTTGAACCAGGGTCTTGGGGATGGAAGGAGGATTTTAGCCTCTTGAGGTGTTTGGTACACCTGTCTTATCATCTCTGCTTTCATTACAAACTTCCTTAAATCTCCTTTCTCCTTTTTCCATTTCAGTCTCTGCTTTTATTCATCCTCCTTGAACCAGAATTTTGCTCCTCTGTAGACCAGAATACACATACTCCAGTATGTCCTTTCTGTTCTTAATGTCAAACCAGCAACAGACTCTCTCTTTTCTGTGATCCCTCCACTCCCTGTTAATTAAGATCTCATAATGCCATTGGTTTTGAAGTTAATGAGTGCAGTTTCTTGATGTTGAGTCTGTATGACAATGCTAATAAAATTCTTGACCACAAGGAAGGTTAGAAAATACTTCTTTGTGTCCAGTTTGAAATATGTGTCATAAAATTTATTAAATAAATATTGCCTGTGTCAGTAATGCACAATTTTAATAGCGCACTTAACTTACACTGAAGTATAAATTAACAGCAATGGGAGCACTTATAGCATCCACCTTACTATGAAATAAATTCATACTGATCATAATGACATGACACTGACACCCTTAAACAAGGTCCTCCTTCATTGCATTTTTAGAATAAATTGCCTAAGTAACAAGAAACGGCGTTTACATTTTTTTCAGTTTAATTTTTTGATGCGTGCAGTAAGAATGTCAGCAGAGAAAGACTAATTTTACCAAGTTTTGTCATTTTAAGCTCCCATTCAATTTAACTGGACCAGAAACATTCAGATTTTTTCTCTACTACTTACCTCAAATCAAACCAAACCAAAATATGTATTTCAATATATTCAGAGCATTAAACCAGTTAGTACTCCTACACTTGCCAAGCTATAGTTTGTCATGTTAAATATGTACGTGTGAGTACCAAACAGTCCTTCCAAACACAGTGACCTATTACAAGCCATTAAAATCAAGCACCATGATAAGGTGTTAGAGGGCTGTTAGCCACTGAAAAACAAAACTTCTAATGTCTGGATGAACGTGCTGTCCTTCTGGTGGAGATAATTTACAGTTTGTTTTCATTTCTTCCCTGAACTGCCATGCTCTAACCTCTCTGACCTCTCATTTATGGGATCTGTGATAGTTCAAATCATCTTCTGTATTCATAAATGCTCCCTCAGGTAATGACACAAAGTGATTCAACTGGAATTTATAAAGGAATTTTGATTAAAAGCAAGTCCTGAAGATATGAATGAACTGACCTCCACCGAGTTTTATTTGAGAAGAAAAGCTTCTTGAATCATAAAGCTTCTAATATTTTCCAAAGCATGTGGCAATATTAAAAACTTAATTAGGATCTAAAGCTTAAGAATTGTTCACTTAGAGACATTATTTTATTTTTATGCACAATGCCAGGTTATCGTAAAGTAATTTTTGTTTAGATTTCTTTTTTTTCTCTTTGAGGTTTTCCTTTGAGGTTTCTGTAGACTGTGTGTGGGGACTGCAACTGTTACATCAATCATATTTAATCATTTCTTTTTACAGTGTTGTGCATAAACTGCAAACAAAAGAGCCACTGATATTAAAAAAAAAAAAAAAAAAAAAGAGCAAACCAAAAAGCAACGCAATTATTTTCTGCAAACTGACTACTGTTATTATTTTACCTGCAGAATACGTGACACAGAATTTATTTGTTGTTACAGGCTTACAATATTATTTGCTTTTGTAAGTGGAAAGACATTCATTTCAATGTTAGGTGGTAATATGGAAAGATACAGTACAGTTTTTCAATATTACCTCTGCAAAGAAATCAAAATGCTGGACAGGAAATACATCTTAGAGGATGGTATTTTATTTTTTTCGTATATATATAATAGAGTAATATCTTAGTCTTGCTTGCTTTCTTCCCATCTAATATCTGGGACTTAATGTTTATATTGTCTTAAATCATTTCCAATCCATTAATATACTGCATTGATCCACCATTCATCTGATTGTTGAGAGGAGGACATTAATGGTTTCCATTAGTCCATTTTCCAATTTCCATGTGTTCTAATGATAATAAATCTTCACTTCATCTACTTGCAAAGAGCAGCCAGTTCCAGCAGAATGGACTGCATTGCAGTCGATGGAGTTTTCCAGAAGGAGAAGAAAAGCAAGGAACAATGATTATCTTCAGAGGGAAGGGGAACTGCAGAGTCTTTTGCAGAATTTGTTTTAAAGAAAGAAGATAAGCACAAAGGCTAAAAGGCAGAATCTATAATACGTGACTGGAAATCTACCTGTGTTCATCTATCTTGTAAAATCAGGCAGGAGGGGAGGAGGGATGAAACTTGCTTGGGGTCAGTGTTCAGCAAAACAGCTCCCAAATTGAAGTCAGCCCAATTCTAAGCCATTCCTGCTGGGCACTGTGACCATACACCTGCCTGAAGCACAGAGTACAAATTTGAAGATGTGTTTAGGTATTAATTATAGGGAAAAAAAAAGACTGCATAAATTTGTGCCTCCTTTTTTGGTGATGAGATTTGTTTCGTTCTTGTGTTGCTACCGAAGGTATAAATAACTGAATCCTACATAGTTACAAGAATTTACAAAAGAATGAAACTAAAATAGGCAGGAAGGGAATAAGACTCCATGAGTCTGGCCTTTATCCATACAACTCTATTTATAAAAAAAATTACTGAGCATTCATAACACAGAGCACTGCTGTTACCCAGTAGTAGGTCATGAATACACCTATTTTTACATGCTGTTCAGAACACTGCATTTCATAGTATGAAATAGCCTATCAATAGCCTATTGAAGTACCAGAGCATATGACCAGACTCAAACTCCTGAATTTTCAACAGAATCCTTCTTTAAACCAAGATTTATTTGTCCGATCTATTCTAAATTTGAAAGGAAAACGCCACTTACTGTTCACTTTAGAGGTGCTATCAGTGGAGCTGTCATTCCTTCTTTAGGAATGGAGAGTAATAGAAGCTCATAAAGTTGTTTTCCTTGGCAAAATTTCAAGTATAAGTCTCTAAAACAGAGATTCAATGGTCATGAGTTGGCAAATCATTCTTTTAAGTCTCACATGTTCACATATATTGCTCAATTTGAATTTGGTCTTACATCACCAGTTTGAAAGTTGGTCAAGAAGTTCAGCATTTTGGAGTTTATTGATGAGAAGGACAAAAAGAAAAAAATCTGATCTTTGAAGTAAGATTTCCATCTACACAACTGAGAGACAATATACACAAGCAAAACCTGTGAGATAAAGAACATGAGGAGGACAGGGAAGGAATACTAAAAAAAAAAAAAAAAAACAAATTAATTGTTCTAAGTAAAGCATCTGCTGAACACAAGGTGAGTAGCGTTGCCAGAATACATTTTGGAAGAATTATTTTATCCACACGGGGCTTTATCTAGCAAGTTTTAAATTTGAATATAACTTCAAAGTGGGTGAGGGGAACCCAGAAGCTCAGTTCCAGGAAAAAGTGGTCATGAACTCAAGCAACTTTCCACCCCCACTCCAGATACTTTAAGAAGCTGTTGACAGATTGTCAAACTCTGAAGACTGCATCTCAGTGAGTAAGCCAGGAAAAAAAAAAAAAGAAAGAAAAAAAAAAGAGAGAGTAAGAAATGTGTCTCCTGGGATGGAGAAAGAAGAAGAGAAGGCATTAAGTATTTAGCATCACATACTGCCTAACAGGGAAGTTGACAGCCTATAGAACAAATCCTGTGCAACTGTCCAGTTTAAAAACAGAGCTGATCACAACACCAAAGGAACTTGAAAGTCAAACTAGAGGAGCTGATGCAGCATAAGGGGCAAGTGCTAGATTTGATGAGACGCATAAGAATATTAAGAGATTCCTCAGTTTGTTTGATCTAGAGGTATCAGTGCTTGGGCTCAACAGGCACTCTATGAGCACATGGATGCTCGCACATTCCTAATGAAGAACTCTTGATAAAGAGAATGTACATGGTTGGGAGTAGATGCATCTAAGCCAGCCTTTTCAGTTTGATGGATAATTATGTCCTTCACAAAGTAGTTATTTATGGTATTGACACAGTAACTGTAGAAGGGTCTTTCATAAATGCTGTATTTAACAAATATTGAACCAGGCCGGGGGGACACTGCAATTCTAGTCAAGGGGAGTGACATGAGAACACTGTCTGGAGGTGAACTTTCCACTGCTTGTATGGGGTAAAAAATAATTTGGCTTCTTCTTTGTCAGTAAAATTTTTCAGATTGCAGAAGAATGTCTAAAAACTACTGGTATCAGTAGTTGCTAATTAACAATGACTGAAGTCTGTAGGGTGTTTTCAATGGGTTCCTACAGCTTTTTTCATCTCTGAGTGGCTTCATGGTGAAACTATTGCTCATATTTCCAGACTAGTCTTGATGGGGCTTATATTTACCTTGCAAAGCTGATGAGAAACTGTGAAGTTCTGCAAATGGCTGATCCAACTGAGCTGCTGAAATTGAGTAGTGCATTCCAGATTAGATTACTGCAGCAGAGTTTCACTTTGAGCAAGATTTATGCAAAGGTGGCAGGGAATGGGGAAATATTGGTGGTAAGTGGGCAGCTGGACTGGATGATCTTGAGGGTCTTTTCCAAACTTGGTAATTCTATGATTCTTTGTGTTACCAACTCAGTGAAATTGCCAAGTCTGGATGAAGAGATGGAGGAGAAGGTGGGCTGAGTGGACAAAGAGAAGGGACAACGCTGATGAGAAATGAAGCAATTAAGATTTGCACTAGCAAGTGAGATTCTAAAAGCAACAATAGCAACTGCAGCATGAACAAAAGAATCAACAAACCTCTAAACATCTGTGTTATCTTTGAAGTGGTAGAGACTGGGAAGGGGACAAATATCAACTTCCCCCTACACCTGCAGGATGTAATGGAAGGACTGTTTTCTTCGCCATGTGTCTCTGAGCCAAAAATTAGCCCACTGATTCTGGAGAAACTCAGCTGCCAGCCACAATGAACTGGGTGGTGGTTTTGAGGAGCAAGAGGATGGCAACACTTACTTCATTTGTTTTTATATTAGAAGCCATATCGTAGCCCCATAATCCCTCACAGTACTGCCTCCAGCAGAGGTCTACCACACATTTGGTTTCTGGAGTGTCTCATGTTTTTGGGGAGGAGAGGAAGGGAGTCCACATTGTGATGACACAAAACCATCCCAGCACCCAAAGCTTGCCAAACACCAGACTGTAACTTTGCCTCCCCTGGAAACAGGAGGTGCTTTGTTCTCCCTATCTGCCTGGGTGTTTACAGGCAAATCTCTTGGGAGGACAACAGAATATTTGAGCACAGGTACTATGTGTGGCTGGGAGGTGAGCTGATCGAGATACCATTGGAAATCCAGAAGGAGAAGAGCAGGTAGGAGTCCTCCATGAGAAGACCTACACCCCACTATTCTGTTCACAGTCTGAAAGTGGTGGTACAACTCCTGCATAACTCATGAATGAGGTCTGGAGACAGATTTACAAGAAGACCAGTTTCTTTCTCTCATTTTTGGGAAGGTGAATTCAGTTTGGAACAATTTGGAAAGAAGTCTGATCTGAGGAAAGATCAGAGAAGATACAACACAGGGAAGTTTTAGAAGTTTATTTGGCTTTGTTAAATACTGCTGGTTAGCTTTCTGAGCTATAACTGCACAGAGTAAATATGAAGAAGAGAAGTAAAGATCAAGGGAAATCAGAACAAACTTGATTTAATGCCGCTGTGCTCTCTGTGGGCTGGCAGGGTCTACAGATTAAATTAAAGTACTGTCAGGGTTTCTGTTCTGCTCCACAAAACATCTTATAAACCAACCAGTACTCACAGAGGAACTGAAGGATTCTCAAATAAGCTTCAGTCTGCCCTTGCTGCTTGTTGCTTATCCACATGTAGATGTTAGATTGTTCCAATTTTATTCAAACAAATACAGAGCTCAAGTCATATCAATCTATTTATTGTGGTGCTAAATTCTAATCTAAGGGCTACAGTCAAGCTCAATAACTGATATCAGTGACAGGAAATACAATGGCAGCAATTGAAGCAAAATTAATTATATAAACAAAACATTGTTCTGTGAATCAGATCTAGATTTCGTTCCATATACAACTACACTCAGTTCAACATCTATCACTTTTTTCCCTCTTTGGTATAGTATTTTCTCACAGGCAGACTGCAAATATTAGTGTTCATTATTTTCATCCATTACAACTGAATATACTGGATGACTCTAAAGTGGATGTTGTCAGAAGGACTGTACTAAAACAGACGGAAAATTACAAATAGTCACTGTTAATTTTAAAATGAGGAATGGGGCTGATAACTGAAAAACCATGCACAGCATGCAAAGGCTTATAAATCAGTAAAAGGAAGTGGGTATAGAAGACAAAATGATTATGTTCAGGACTGCTGAAGTAAACCTGAGAAGATTACTTTCTAGTGCCAGTAATAGAGTACTTGAGAATAATTAGCTTTCATATCAAATGTACCCTGCTCTTGTGCCTAAGATCTGCTACGTGAAACATATGCACCTGAAAAGAGCTACAAAAATGAGAACTAGATTGTTTAAGTCTTTATAGCAATACCTCTGAAGAAAGAACTTGCAGAAATCTGATGAAATTTCAAATCAGTGAGAAATAGTGGTAATGCAGTCAATAGAAAGAAGGAGGGCAATAAAAATCCACTTGATGTAGATAGGTGAGGAACAGGAGCTGTTGGGCAGCTTACTCCTCATGGGAAGGAGATGTCACTTCATGGTGTGCTAAAAGAAAAAAGAAAGCTGAGAGCATATGACGCAAAATGGTATGTTGGATTAAACAAGAAAAGTACTTAACAGTCACTTTAGTATGTCCTGTTTCAGTCCAGAAACGGTAATCATTGCCACATCCACTAAGGGTGTAATGGTGCAAACTGTTGAACTGTAACACTGCTTCTCGGACAGCTCATACCTGCTCTATGTGAAGGTTTTTTTTTGTTGTTTTTTTTTTTTGTTTTGTTTTTTTTAATTAAAATAAGATGAATGCCTTCAACAATGAAAGCTAACATCACACAAGGAAGCCTTTCAGGACAAACCCTTCAAAAATTTAAATGCGTATGTACAAACACTATCACACATGTGCATAATCATGCTTCGCAGAATATATCAGGCCAGTCTCAAAACTGTGTGATTGCCTCCTGAGGCCTTCTAGTACAGGCTGCTGATCAAGTGTGATAGCTGGTGAGACGCCTGTTATTCATTCGGACTTTGGTTAAGAATTAGATGAACACTCTCATTTCCCATGGAGGTTTGAGGCTGTGTTTTGAGCATTTTCTTTAGTCTGAAAGGTAGACCACATTGTAAATTAGCAACATGGGGTTATATTTACTCCTTTCCTTGCAGATTCACCTTCATACCCACACCATGTGTTCTCTGATATCACACTGATGGGCTCAGAACAATTTCTCAAGAGAGTTTTTATTTTCTCAGTAATGTTTATGATTACCACACATGGGAAATTCCTCATTCTGTCCATTGTAACTATGGCAAGTCCTCGAGTTCCCATTTGTACAACAGTCTGCAGAAGTTTCCTTCCAGTACAGTCTTCCATGTTTGTTTTTACCCTTGTGTTCAACACAAAGTCAAGGCATGCAGGTACACTTTATAATTACTATAAATGCTCCACAACCAAAGGAAAAGCACTTTTCTCTCCTCTACTGCCTCAGGGACCATGGCTTTAGAACTGAAACATAGCCAGATCACTACAGGACCGATACCAGAGCAACTCCCAGTCAAATCTTGAAGCCTATGCATAGAAAGATCTCATGAACTAATCACACAAAAGGAAAAGGACATATTTTTAATATTGTCAGCATTTTGCCCTTATTGTGCAGTGGTAAATAATGTAGCAGTACATGAAAAGCAATTTGAATGCCAGATGGCAGGGACAACTGTTGCTGATTTAAGGCAAGGTTGTGTCTGAATGATGAAAACAATGGAGAACTGCTGCAGTAAGCTGGCAATGCAAGTCTTCAGGAGGAATCTCCTCCAAGCTCAAAAGTAGTTCATCCAGACATTCACGAAAAACTGAGGACCTGTCTCAAGTGAAAAGGAATGCATGTCTTGAGTCCCAGCACAAATGATTTTACACTGATGGAAATGAGAACAGGAAACAAAAGAACACAGAGACATGGGCTGAGCATGCAGGCATATTGTCAAGAAAGACAAAACTCAGATAAGGTTGAAATTGCCAAAGGACACCAAGGGCAACAAGATGAACATCTGTCTGCAGTAAAAGGACAAAATGGGAATGTGTTGTCATTCAGATAAATGGGGAGGGTGATTTAGTGACAGTGGATGAAGAAAAGGTGGATGTACTCTGTATTCTCCCAGTCAGGGCTCAAGAGGATGTGGTAACAGCAATAAATGAGTATCAGCTATGGGATCTTTTGAGAAATCTTGAGCCAGGGCCCCTGAGTGGGTTTGCATCAGAGGATGATGAGCAAGATGGCTGATGTCACAGTAAGGCTGCTTTCTATCATCTTTGAAAGTTTTTGGGAACATCTTCTAAAGACACAACATAGTAAATTACCTTCAAAAATGGCAAGAAAGAAGAGCCAACAACCTACACATGAATTTATCTCTCACTGTTTTCTGAGAAAAAGTCATGGTGTTCATTCTCCTGGGAACCTTTTTTGGGCACATGAAAGATTAAAAAAAAAAAAATTGGAATAGAAAAAACACATCTATCACAGTGAAGTCATACTCGACCTTTACTGTCTTCTATAATAGAATGACTAGATGTGGTTGTGTACTGTGTATAAGGAAAAACCAGTTAACTTTGCCTTCCTTGACTTTAGCATGTTTCAGTTCAGGGTTTCAACAGAGCTTGTCATTGCATTTTTATACCCATACTGTGATGTTACTGTCTAGATAGGTGCACTACTGCACGGCTGAAAACCTGTCTGGATGGTCAGATTCCATGTATAGTGGGTAATGGGGAATACTTTACCTGGCAGTTAATGTCAAGCAGAGTAACATAAAGGTTCCTCTTCAAATCCATCCTGTTCAACATCTCTAACAATGATGTGAAGGAAGAATCTGAGGCACATGCATCAAAAACTCCCACTTAATGTGTTCAGAGACACCTAGACATACTTCAGGAATCGGTCAATGGGGACTTCTTTATAGAACAAAACCTAACATTAAATCCTGCTCCTGGGATGGCCTATTCCCCTGCAAGAGTATGAACAGGAGACCAGCAGCCTGGTAAGAAACTCTGCTGAAAAAGTCCTGGCACATCATAAGATAAGCATGAACAAACAGCTTATAGTCTCAGACATCAAGCCAAATTGTGCTGCAGTTAATTTAATCATTTTATTTGCAAGCTTATTCTGATAAATTCACTACTTCATGGCCTGCATCTCCATGGTCTTTCACATTTTAGCAACTACTTCCCTCAACCTCTGTTCTCCACTTCCCCCATGTAAAACTCTGCCAGTATAACTGAAGGGGACTGCAAAGCATTCTTACATTGACGTGAGAAATGACGGGCTTTCCTGTAAGAGTATCCCTGTTTTCTGTCAGTTTGATGCAGCATTTTAGAATTCATTTCTAAATAAAAAAGAAATAAAAAAGAAAGAAGGAAGGAAGGAAGGAAGGAAGGAAGGAAGGAAGGAAGGAAGGAAGGAAGGAAAGGAAAGGAAAGGAAAGGGAAGGGAAGGGAAGGGAAGGGAAGGGAAGGGAAGGGAAGGGAAGGGAAGGGAAGGGAAGGGAAGGGAAGGGAAGGGAAGGGAAGGGAAGGGAAGGGAAGGGAAGGGAAGGGAAGGGAAGGGAAGGGAAGGGAAGGGAAGGGAAGGGAAGGGAAGGGAAGGGAAGGGAAGGGAAGGGAAGGGAAGGGAAGGGAAGGGAAGGGAAGGGAAGGGAAGGGAAGGGAAGGAAAGGAAAGGAAAGGAAAGGAAAGGAAAGGAAAGGAAAGGAAAGGAAAGGAAAGGAAAGGAAAGGAAAGGAAAGGAAAGGAAAGGAAAGGAAAGGAAAGGAAAGGAAAGGAAGAAGAAAGAAAGGAAAGAAGAAAGAGAGAAAGAGAGAAAGAGAGAAAGAGAGAAAGAGAGAAAGAAAGGAATAAAGAGAGAAAGAGAGAAAGAAAGAGAAAGAAAGAGAGAAAGAAAGAGAGAAGGAAAAGAAAGAAAAGAAAGAAAAGAAAGAAAGAAAGAAAGAAAGAAAGAAAGAAAGAAAGAAAGAAAGAAAGAAAGAAAGAAAGAAAGAAAGAAAGAAAGAAAGAAAGAAAGAAAGGAAGAAAGGAAGAAAGGAAGAAAGGAAGAAAGGAAGAAAGGAAGAAAGGAAGAAAGGAAGAAAGGAAGAAAGAAAGAAAGAAAGAAAGAAAGAAAGAAAGAAAGGAAGGAAGGAAGAAGAAAGAAAGAAAGGAAAGAAAGAAAGAAAGAAAGAAAGAAAGAAAGAAAGAAAGAAAGAAAGAAAGAAAGAAAGGAAGAAAGGAAGAAAGGAAGAAAGGAAGGAAGAAAGGAAGGAAGAAAGAAAGGAAGAAAGAAAGGAAGAAAGGAAGAAAGGAAGAAGGAAAGAAAGAAAGAAAGAAAGAAAGAAAGAAAGAAAGAAAGAAAGAAAGAAAGAAAGAAAGAAAGAAAGAAAGAAAGAAAGAAAGAAAGAAAGAAAGAAAGAAAGAAAGAAAGAAAGAAAGAAGGAAAGAAAGAAAGAAAGGAAGGAAGAAAGGAAGAAAGAAAGGAAGACTGTAAGAAAGGTAAAGAAAGAAACTAAAAATAATGAAAGAAAAAAAGGTTTAATTTAATTGTGCATTTAACTGAAATCTTTAAAACTCCTTGCATTATTTTATCACATCAGACTTGTCAAGTCACACTCATTTCAATGAGTGAGATTTGAAAACTTCTGAGTGTTATATTACATTTTCCATTGATATACGCTGTGAATCTTTACGGCTGCATGAAAATGAAGCCAAAAGTAAGAGGAGACAGCTCACTTCAAATGAGTGAGACTGGATAGGTCTGTCATATGTTATTTCAGGTGCTCAAAGGATAGCTCAAAGGATAGAGATGGGTGATGCAGCTGACAGGTTTGGATGGGTTTAGATAAAGAGGAAAAATTTAATCATAGAGACAGAAACAAAAGGGTATGATTCTCCTCTTGGAGTTATACCCTTTGAAGACTAATTTGAGCCTCATCTCAGACTCCAGAAAGGCAGAAATGTCACAGCTGAGAGCCCTTCTGGAGGCTCTTGTTGGGCTTCTGCAACGACCCTGCACTTTTTGCAGGAGAAAGCAGGCTCTGTCTTCCCTGTAGTTGGAATGGGAGAACTGTGCTCCACAGATCTCCTCTCCCACCCAGCAAGAAGATATCTGTGTAGATGAGATTGCTCCAAAGCCAGGCACAGGGTGACCCTGCTCCTAACTTCCTGCCTTCCAAGAACACTCACACTCCCTTCATGCATGCAAAAGTCATCTTTCACTCCCGTCTCAGCTGCCAGAGAGGCTCTTCAAAAAGACATTCTTCCTTTTTTTTTTTTTTTTTTCCTTTTCTTTTCTTTTTTAGCTCAATATCATGCACCTGGGAGGCTGAGCAGCACCGAGCCGACTGCCTTGGCAGCGTCTGCACGCAGTGAGCGAATGCAGGCGTGCCCTCACTACGGCGCTGAGTTTCGCATGGGGGCCGCTAGAGGGCGATGTTGGCACGCCGTGCGGTGCCGGGCCTGGCAGCGCAGCTCTCTGCCACTTAATTAATTCAGTATTTGAAATCAAACCACCGTTTGAAATGTACTTGCATTAATACGCAAGGGTAGGCATGTAACGCGGAGAATTTCCATTAAACTTTCTACACAACCGCAAATTTTGAGTACTTTTGTGGGATGGTTTTGGAAAGTTACTGCGGGAAAGATGTTGGCTCTCACGACGAAGTCTCAGAAAAGAGTTCATGCACCAAGGCATGTGTTCAGCATTTCTGAGACTGAAAGCAAATCACACATGGCGATTTTTAGGAACACGGTATCAGACTGAAAACAATTATTTCTTGGGTCAGGAATGTGGCAGACACACTGTAGCTATTTTAAAGGAACGGGGGCGTGGGGATAAGAGTTTTTAAGTGATACCAACATAGACTGAACCAACAAATGGGCATACTTAGATGCCATGTTTGTGATGAGATCAAACGCACTTGATCAGACTCATACTGAAAAGCAATGATAACTATAGAGGAGTCTGGATGAAGAGCTACGAGATACGGTTTAGTAGCTTGTGGTACCAATGGGAATGGGAAGGTGGTTGGACTAGATGACCTTGCAGGTCATTTCCAACCTTGTGATTCTATGATTCTGTGATTCTACGAAACAACAACAGTAATAACAGTAATAACAATAATCTATCTGCTCTCTGCAGCAGACCTAAGGTTCCAGAGAATGTATGTCATAGCAGCTGGGATGAAACAAGATGATCAACATGGTCCGTTTCAACCCAGGCCATTCTGTGAATCTATGAAGGAGATTGTAGGTATCTCCCCTTCCCTACCTAACCTGCAGGTCTGCTCACCATCCCGTCAGGCTCAGTGGTGGTAGAGCATGGAAATGAATTAGGAAAGAAAAAAAGAATAAAATTTGACAGATGTGCCTGGAAACTATTTTGCTTCCAGAATTTAAAACTGCTTTTGTAGAAGCACTGGGTAAATTTTGTTTTGTTTTGTCCTCAACAGTTTTAGTTCCTTGGAATTCCTCTGAGCGTAAAAGAGCTAGAAAGACAAGGCACTTCTTCCCATTAAAAGTTATTCCAACATAAAGGACAGATATTTCCTGGAGATACTTGCAGAGATATCAGCTTGCACCGAGGCACAGGAAATGTTACTAAACACCCAGACCCTTGAAGGGATGCCACCGAAGTTACATCTGAGACTTACACGTCCAGAACTTGCACGTGGGCAGAAAAACAGCTTCAGTCAAATCGGCCCTGATGCTCCTAGTGGCTGGGTGACATGGCACAGCTGCACAAGCCCCAGTTTCCTTGGCAGAAGATAGCTGTGCCTTCAGGCCAGTGTGGCGTACGAGGTAGCCATCGCTATCAGTCAAATGTTTGCCAACTGAGGCTACGGACGTCAGTCTGGTCAGAGCACAAGTACAGCTGGAATGGCTGTCAGCCCTCCTTTCCCCGCTCCTGCCCTCATCCTATTCAGAGCCTGCTGTAGTTTCTGGAAAATGGTGTTTCTATGAACTTTTCAAACACAAGGTTTATGTTTTTCATATGACTGGTGTTCCAGTGATAAGTACAGCAGGTCTAATTGTTTTTCTGTTCTGTCAGTGCAAAACCACGGCAGCTCATCCAAAATCTGCAACTTTTCTCTCAACCTACCGCGGTGCAAACAAAGGCCGTGGTAGGGCCCAGGGTCCGTCCTCGGACAGAAGACTCTGAAGACCAAGGATCTGGTTTTACTCTGTCACACCGCAGAAGTCTGCGGCAACCTGCAGCACGTGGGCGATAGCCTGAGGTGACACAAATGCTAACGTCTAAAAGAAGTACACAGGAACACAGATTTTGGACAAAAAGCTAAAAAAAAAAAATGAAGACACTCAGGGAGCTGAATAAAAAATAGCTACAGTTGCAATGCGTAAATCCTCTGCAACTCCTGGGTGTTTTTAACAGGGAAAAAGTGTAATCGTATAACTTTGGGGTAGGACTTAGCATCACACGCAGCATTAATTTTAATGAAAGCTTTTTATTTATTTTCTATTTTGAAGAATAACATAAAATCGAATTTAAATTGTAAATAGTATCCAGATACTACTGGTTTCCTGGCTCAAATTCTTCAGCACATATGGCAGAAGCATAAGCTTGTGCCAGTCTGCCTACTTTGGGTAATTTTGCATGCAAATAGTTTAGTGCCTATGTTGAGGTGCTAGAATGTGTTTAGTACACTTGAAAATATTTGCATTGCAAAAAGAGCGCTAATCTCTCGAGGAAAATCAAATTGATATTTTGTATTAGGGGACTACTTTGGACATTGTGTGGCACTGTTATATGGAAAATGATGTTGACAGTGCGGCTAGAATTTTTAATTGACCTTCATAAGTGAAGGACCCACTACTGCTTTGCCAGATTTGTAAGCTATTGGAACAGCCTTTGGTTGTCATTCATCACCATGCTCTTTTGCTGCTTCTGAATCTTTTCTCTGATAATTTCATCACTGTGATAAAGCTATTCCCCATAAGCAGGTTTAGCAGTGATTGCAATGTTTAATAAGTACTCAGGAGGCAGGCTGGCTGGAAAGAAAAATCAGCACTTATTAACAGCATGAATCATTACCACAGCTGGGTCTTCTCTAGCTTCCGGAAATGTCTATTTCACACTGGACATGCTTAGAGACTCATCTCTTGACCACTTCATGGCCATGATTCCCATCCATAGCAACATTAATATATCCATTCTCTTACTAGTAAGCTTATATTTCAGACTTACGTTTCTCCAACCATGGACACACATGCACACACACGTAGACATCCCTTGTAGCTATTTAAATGATCTCTGACAGTGTTTTCCGCTGGGTCAGCATGAACTGGTCAGTATAACATCTAAGATGTTATCTGCTTAGCCTGTGCCGCTTGGATCTTGTCCCCTTAGCACCTGGCTGCCTGTCTCACAACATGAGGCCAACATGACTTGCTATGGTTTGGCCATGTCGAACTTTCTGGCTGGTTGGATACCGTGACCGTGGTCTCACGTCAGCAGTGGCTCAGTATTTAGAGCTTCCTTTGGCACCAGCATCTCATGGCACCAGAAACACAACTGGTTTCCCATTTGATTTCAGTCCCACGACAGACATGCTATTTGGCAGGATGACTTTTCTGAGGTCTTTTTTTCTTAAAACATGAGCTGTAACTTCAGCCACATATTTCTATGGCTTCATAAGCATGCATAGGATAGAAGAATGATAAGATCTTTACATTTGGTGCTGTGGGGGAGGACAGATTTGGATATTTTTCCAGTGAGTTTGAATAATTACATCACTCACATGGCTATTGCACTTAAAAGAAAAGCTGATGCTGTTAGTAATAGGCCTTTTTTTTTTAATTATTATTTTATTTACTTATTTATTTTCAGTCTGAGCATGGATTTTCTTTGCCCTACTTGCTGACCTACATGCAAATACAGTTGGCTTCTCTACTGCAGGAAAATCTCATCAGAGGCCTTACTGAATACTGCTTCATAGATCTACCATAAACACTCAAGAAGAAAGGTGTGAGTGCCTTAGGAAATATTCCTGAAGCAGTAGACCTTGATGTGGCAGAAAGCCAGGATCAGAGCAGAGGGATGAGCAACTGTGTGATCAGCCATGCAATCCTGCTTCAAGTTAATGGTCTTTTGCTATAGAGTTGCAAGCTGGAGCAGGATGCTTTTGCAGTAGCCAAGACTGCCTTGCACTGCATTCTTAGGATATACTGATAAGGCAGCAGATTAGCTATGTCTTAATAGCTTAAAAATGCCTTCTGTATATATCTGTTCAATACCAAGTGAAACCATTTTCCAGTGAGTCCCTAAAATGCCTGTTGACTTTCAACATATGGAGAAAGAATTTAATCTGATCAGAAAAGTTATGCACATCTATTGTATATTGTGTATATGGTCCTTCATTGTTGCTTTTATTTCATTCAAATCAGCAATTAACTTATCTTTCTTTTTCAGTGTGTCTAATAGATATAACAATTGCTATGCTGACTTTCAAACTTCTTGAAACTCAGAAATTTCTGTTATCTTTATAAGGAACTTCCATAGATTTTCTTATTCTGGATCATTCACAACCAAAGTTAAAAAATAATTTGTTATAATGTCAAGGTCTTGTAATCTTTCAAAAATTTATAGTATCACTTTTTGAAATATTCCAGGAGTAGAAACAATACCACATCACATTTCCAGACACTTGAAACCTTCAAATGGCATATTTAAAGTCATTTAATTTACTTAATCTCACTTGCCAAAAGGCAAACCTTACCTGTAAAGTTCCAAACACAATTATTTCTTACATATTAACTGTTACCTCATAATTTCTTTTTCCTTCAAGAATACTTACATGTTTGTTTTGAAATCATTTCTGGAAGGATATCATGCTTATTAAAATAGGCAGAGTATTTGGAAGGAAAATGTTTCATTAACTATCTGCTGCTTTTTAGCTGTGCATCATTGAAACTTGAGAACATTACTACATGATTCTGGGCATACTCAGAAGCCTTTTGCCCTGTATTTGTACAGTAGATCCATCTCATTTGTCAAGAACCCTGTCATGCCATAAATGAGAACATCTACTCTGCTGCCATCTTGTCCTCTGAGCCTTTTCTATAAGGTGTTGTACTATCAGGGAAATAGTTACTATTAATGCTTATTTGGTTCTCATTTCTATTTCCTGTTTTCTATGTGTTGGTGAGACTGGAGAAGGAGAAAAAGCATAAATGCCTTGTGTACTTGTGTGGTAGATAAAGCCTTTGGGCAACTACAGAACTCTTCACCTTCAGGAGGACTTTGGAATTGGGTTTATAGATATTGACAAAGGAATTAATTACCAGCGATTCAGTTCAAAATATTGATTGTTTTTTTACGATGCATTTTGAAGCTGGACCTTAAAAGAAAACAGTTGGATTTCACGTTAGCCAAGAAACATCTCTTCTTAATACCAGTAGCATAGCTAACCACATGCTTAGTAGTAGCTCTATTAAAGTATCATTAACAGTCTAAGTAGTATCAACTATTAAAATGCCATCAGTAGTGTTCTGATTTAATATGATAATGACAATGATGGAAGTAGTTGAAATGGTCTAAAAGCTATGTGTAAGGGCAGCTGCAGAATCTGGCTCTTGCTCTACACACAGTTTAATAATTATCCCTCCAGTCATAAGACAAGTATTTAATATTCTTGATGAAAGCTGAGATGCCAAAGAACAGTTATTCAGCAGGTTGGGTTTTTGTTGTTGTTGTTTCAAATGCATATATTGGAGCAGCTTTATAATGGTATTATAAGCATTTATATGAACACATCTATTAGCATAGATACTTCCACAGAAACATTGCCTAATCATTAGTATATTCAGTCCCATACTAACAATATCATACCTATCTATAAAGCAAGGTGCCAAAACAACTACAAAGACAGTTTGATGAGAAGCAGTGGATGTTGATTTGTGAGCACTCAGATGCTCTCTCAGATTTGCTGGGGACCAGGTGGTTAGAGTCTGAACTGAATCAAATAACATGCACTATGGTGTACGCCATCAGCTGTGCTGCTTTTGTTGTTCTATTATGTCAAATCAAGGGAATCACAGTCAAACAATCCTAATGTAAGTCTGGGATCTCTTCCTGGTCTGTTAGCATCTTTTTCTGCTGTTGAAAGCTGGCATCATGGTTACATAGGTCATTTTGAAAGTAATGTCTCCTATTTACTTCCATGGAAATTACAACAGATACAAAGAGCACAACAATGTTATTTGATAGAACAAATTCTCAGGAACAAAACCCTATTTTTCAACACAGTCACCACCACCAACTATGCATTTTCACCAACAGTGAACAACAGTCTGCATGACACACCTGTAAAAATCTGCATGGCTGTCCAGAATATGGTTTGTCTTTCATATTGCTGTCACCACTACTGAAAAGCACCACCACCACCTCTCTGTGCTCACATCACAGAATCACAGAATCACAGAATGGCTTGGGTTGGAAGGGACCACAAGGATTATGAATCTCCAATACCCCCACTACAGGCAGGGCCACCAACTTTCACATTTAATACTAGACCAGGCTTCCCAGGGCCCCATCCAACCTGGCCTTGAAAATCTCTAGGGACAGGGTATCCACAGCCTCTCTGGACAGCCTGTTGCAGCACCTCACTATTCCCATAGTAAAGAACTTCTCCCTGACATCCAACCTAAATCTTCCCTCCTTCAACTTAAAACCATTTCCCCCTGTCCTGCTGTTATTTACCCTTTCAAAGAGTTGACTCCCCTCCTGTTTATAGGCTCCCTTTAGATACTGGAAAGCTGCAATGAGGTCACCCCACAGCCTTCTTTTCTCCAGGCTGAACAAGCCAAACTCCCTCATCCTGTCCTCGAAGGGGAGGTGCTCCAGTCCTCTGATCATCTTTGTGGCCCTTCTCTGAACCTGAACCTGAACCTCCAACAGCTCTCTGTCATTCTTGCACTGGGGGCTCCAGGCCTGGACACAGTATTCCAGATGGGTCCTCACAAGGACAGAGAGGGACAATCACCTCCTTGTCCCTGCTGGCCACCCCTCTCCTGATGGAGCCCAGGATATGATTTGCTTTCTGAGCTGCAAGAGCACACTGCTGGCTCACGTTAAGTTTTCATCCACCAGGACCCCCAGGTCCTTCTCTGCAGGGCTGTTCTCAAGGACTGCTCCTTCCAGTATGTATATATGCCTCAGATTCCTCTGGCCTGAGTGCAATACCTTGCACTTTGCTTTGTTACATCCACTGTCTGGTTTCCATAAACATTCAGCAAGCATCGATGAATGTCACTGAGTGCCATTTTTTCTGCATAGAGGAATTCAGTGACACATTATTGCTTCGTACACACTTCCATGTCAGATGTCATTTTGTCAGACTGCTCCTCTGCTGCCATCTGTCACACAGCAATATGCAACGGAATATTGGCAAGAAGGTTCAACTTCGACTGCCATACCGCCAACATCTGCCCCTGATATCACGGGCCAACATTACAAAATAGGAGGCATTACTTTCAGGGCATCCCTCATGCACTCTATCTATGAAGTTATCTGTGACCTATTTTGAGGAGGAATGTGAGATTTCCTTTGTTACATTTGCAGAACACTTTAAATTTTTTTCAAAAATCACAGTCTATGGGAAAGCAGGAGACTTTGATCCAGGATCCATGCTCCTGTTGCTCTGCTCTGATTTCCACCTTCATCCCTTTTACAGCTTTTGTGTATCTTGTTGTGAGGAGACAGACTTCTAGAGGTGTTCAGTCAGCTGTAGAACTAAGGTGGAAGTGAGGCCAGCTCAATCTCTGACTTCAACATGTTCACAAGTGCAGTTCTGTATTGGATTTATGTTGCACTTCCCCTTCAAAATGTATTGTGATCCACTACAAGGTGACAGAAGAAGAAATATGTTAACTAAAAGATGTATAGTAAGTTGTGGGTGTTGAGGGTGAGAAGGTTGGAGGAGTGTGATAAACTGTGAGCACTTGCTTATATCTTGACTCCCCTTATCCTTAGTGATTGCTGCCTCTGTTTCAGTGTTGAATAAGCAGTTCAAAATGAGAATGAGCTAGGTGATTGCACAAAGCTGCAGACAGTGTGAAGTCACCATTCCAGTAAGTCGTAGTGCAGTCCACTGTGCCTACACATTTCTCATCTGCAAATAAGCAATACCAGATGGGATTGTAATAATTCCCATTGTTATGGAACAGTTCTGCTACTTTTAGGAAAGTGCTGCCTGAGAGAACTGCCTTCTGTAAGCATCCACGCCAGTGAAAAACACTGTTCCACAGCTTTTTGCAGTATTTTTTCACCCAGTTTCCAACACAGCTCTCAGTAGCCTGGTGTGGGATTCTGTTTCAACAAATAGGCAGTGACAGGTACTGCTAGTGGGCCAACGGGAACTTACTATGAACAAAGAACACTAAGGAAGGTCTGACTTAGTGTGTCTGTGAAAGTCCTGTCTGTTAGCAATTGCCTCCAACTGAAAAAAACAGAAACAGGGCCTGAGGGATGCTGACACATCAATCAATCCCTACTTACTCTCAGGTAAGTAAATAAAGGAATAACTGAAGGATAAATCACTTCTGAAATCCACCAACAAAAACTTCTGATACATAAACTACCAGAATGAAACGACTCATTAGCAGTTCGGAGGCTGAATTGCGTTTGCAGACATGGGGAGGGAGGAAGGAAGGGAAGGAAAAGAGCAGCAATACAAACTCTGAGACATGCATCTGTCTTTTATCCCCTGAATCCCTTGCCCTTTATCGATCCTGCTTTACCAGAAGGGAGGGAAGGGAAGAAGGGAATGGGAAAATAAAAAGGGAAGGAAAGGGAAAGGGGAAGGAGAAAAACAAAAACCTTGCAGCATATTTCTCCGAGCACAGCTGCCCCTAAGCTGATGCCACTGTTAACTCCTGGTGCTTACCCTGCTAACCTGAATGCATGTGAGCCCGTGGCAGGCACATCACACAGTTCTGCAAGAAAAATGCCCATCTCTCCTGGTGCTGCAGCCTGCTGCCTCCTCATCAGCAAGCACAACAGGCATATGAACTCAGGTCTTGTGAATAATTCATCCCTTATGTTGGGGAAAAAAAACAAACAAAGAAATCATATATTTTCTAGTAGATAAGTTTGGAGAGGTCTTTTAAGGAGGGCAGTAAATTCAGAGGCTTTATTTCCATTTGCTCATCATCTATTTGAAGCAACAACAGAAAAATAAACTAATAATCCTAATAACATTATTACTATTTTAACTTCATGTTGGTATTTCCCTAGAACAAGCACTGGAGGGGAAAATTATATTTCTGCAACAACTTTGAAGCAAAAAGTCTTTGCGGATAACCATTTCCAATTCATCTTGTGCTCTGCCAAAATTTAAACTATACTTCTTTACCACCTTTTAGTTATGTACCTTCCTCTGCAATTTGCCAAAGGAACACAAGCTTGTGTAGCTGCTTTCTCTACAGTCCGACTTTCAGGTTTACCACAAATCACCTAATGTTTAGAACAGGGGAGATGTTCAGTTGGTATTGCAAGGGAGAAAGTACAAGATAGTACTTCTGTAACTGTAACTGACAATAGGCAGCTGAAGTATTTAATGGAAAAACACTCAATTTATCCATGCTTCAATTTGTTTATCTGGATAGAAGTGCCATGATATTTAAGTACATCATCAGATCAGAAACAGTCACTAAAGATTATTGTGAACATAGCTGCTCTATCGGGTCAAGCCAGCATAGAGCCAGGTGTGTGTGGGAGGTAGGGAGGGAAGGAGGGGGAGAAGAGACCAGTCCAGACACAGCACTGGGAGATGGAGTGCTTGCTTTATGGTTCTTGGCCAAAAACAGGTTGAACTGAAAACCTGAGTTTTGAGTCAATCTGTGGCTGGGAAACTTAATAGTGAAATATACCTTGAGCTTTTCAAGTGATTGGAAATACTTGAAAGGTAAGTGTTAAAGGATACCATCACATTTTGGAGTGCATTGTAATTTCATTGTAAAGTTCCTTGCTTATTCATAGAAGCATGGAATCACTAAGGTTGGAAAAGATCTCCCAGATCATCTTGTCCACCCATCTACCTACCACCAATGTTGTTCACTAACCGATGTTCCTTAGTATCACATCTACATGATTCTTGAACACCTCCAGGGATGGTGACTCAAGCATCTCCCTGGACAGCCTATTTCAGTGCCTGCCCACTCTTTTGGAGAAGATGTTTTTCCCAATATCCAACCTGAGCCTCCCCTCTCTCAACTTGAGACCATTCCCTCTTGTCCTATTCTTAGTCACACAAGAAAAGAGGCTGACCCTCACCTTGCCACAGCCTCTTTCAGGTAGTTCTACAGGACAATAAAATTTCCTCTGAGCCTCTTCTTCTCCAGACTAAACAATCTCTGCTCCCTCGGCCACTCCTCATAAGGTTTGTGTTCCAGTCCCCTCACCAGCTTTGTTTCCCTTCTCTGGACACTCCCTCCAGGGCCTCAGTCTCTTTCTCATAGTGAAGAGACCCAAAACTGAACACAGTACTTGAGGTGTGGCCTCACCAGAGCTGAGCACAGGGGGATGATTACTTCCTTGTTCCTGCTGGCAACACTATTTCTGTTACAAGACAGGGTGCCATTGGCCCTGTTGGCTACCTGGGCACACTTATAGCTCATGTTTAGCTGAGCTTCAGCTGACATCACCAGGTTCTTTTCCTCTGAGTTGTCTTCCAGCTTCTCTGCTCTAGGCCTGTAGTGTCGCCTGGGGTTGTTGTGGCCAAAGTGCAGGATCCAGCATTTGATCTTGTTGAACTTCATCTCATTGGCCTCAGCCCATCGATCCATCCTGTCCAGATCCCTCTGTAGGGCCTTCCTACCATCAGATATAACAACACTTCCCGCCAACCTGGTGTCATCTGCAAACTTATTGAGGGTGCACTCAATCTCTTCATACAGATCATAATGATACTGATCAGAATAGGCCCCAATTCCCTGGGGAACACCACTCGTGACCGGTTGCCAGCTGGATTTAACTCCACTCACCACCACACTCTGGGCCCGGCCCTCCAACCAGTTTTTTACCCAGCAAAGAGTATATCTGCCCAGGTAGACAATATCAACAGTCTTTTTGTCATCCCCACCAGGTTGATTACCTGGTCGTAGGAGATCAGGTTGGTCAAGCAGGACCTGCCTTTCACGAACCCAGATTCCTCATTTACCTGTTTTGCATAAAGAGAAATTGATTCTAATGTTCCAGCAAGTTAATGTCACCATTTGGAAGTTATGCCTTCAGAACCTCTAGTTAAAACATGAGTATTCACCTCTTTCCAGAGACAGGACTGGTGCTTACTGCAGACACTCTTGGGAGAGGAAAAGCACACTGGTTTGCTATCTCCTGTACCCCGAGGCAGTGGTGCTGCTTTTGTAAAGTTTTCCATGAAGGAAAGTAATTAAAATATGGGATAACTTACAAAATGAATTCTGGGCATCAGTGACCAAGGTCAATCCTCTTCTGCATTGCTTATTAATAGGCACATTTAGATACTGAGAAAGAACAGAACAAGTTATGGAGCTCTAGAGATGGAAGGATGGACTAAGAGAAAAAATATGTGGAATTTATGGTTACATGCTCTCTCTCTCTCTTTTTTTTTTTTCCTGTTTTCTTATCTGCTTTCCTCTTGTTTTCTCTAGATAAATAGTCAGATCTTGACCTTTCTTCAGAATGGAACCACATGTGATATTTAATTTGTATCTTTCATAATTTCTAACCAGAAAATTAACTATGATTGTTTGTTTGTTTTTACTTTTTTGTTTGTTCCTTTCCCCAAAGTTATATTCAGGTCTGTCTGTGAGACTGAAGATGAAGAATTACAGAAGGCTCTCACGATTCCATTTTCAGTCAAGTAGTTTCTGCAGCATTGGACAACACCATAAGCATGGGCAAAGAGACCCAAAGCAGATTTTGAATAGCAGTAGAAATGGTGAGTTATAAAACCACCACAACATCTGTAGGACTGTCTCATTTCATAGACAGTCTATGTACATCAAGGCCATTGTCAACATATGTTTATCCAACTTATTCTTAAAACATTCCATACATATTGCATGACTGTGCAATTTAATTTTGTTTCATTTCTGCATACTTAAGGAAGTTTTTCCTGATATTTCATGTTAATCTTTTTTAAAATTTTTTACTCTCCCAAATAAGAAATTTGGTACCCTGATAGCCATAGAAAGAAACTGATGACAGCCTCTTTTGAAAAAGTGTATACTGAATGGTTATCTTTGTATCTCAGCTTCCTCTCAGGTTTTCAAACTAAACAAAACAAGGTCATTCCTCCTTTTCATGTGCTTCTTGTTTTTGTTAACTTTCTTTGGGCACTCATCATATCAGCCTTTTCTTTTTTTCTTTTTTCTTTTTTTTTTTTTTTTTCAGATCAACTAAGTCTGTTTCCACATAATTACTCCTCTTGCCCTTCACCTTGACACAGTTTTATACAAAACTGGCACCCTGAAATTGAGCAAGATAAATTATCTCAGCATGACTTCAGGTAACAATAAACATGACCCAAATATATGCTGTTTTAAAATGATAGTACAAGCACCCTGGTGCTTAGAGTAACAGAATATGTATGAGTGTAAGGGGTTTTAAGGTATGTACAATAGATTTATAAATGGCAACGAGAGAGCAATTCTAATCCTAAATTTATAATGCACTAGAAAAGTGGCTAATACAGTCATTCTAAAAGGCTACAAAAGAGAAAATGTGTAACAGGAATACCTGGACACGGTATTTTGAAATATATCTCAAACTCTCTCTCTTTGAGGCAGAGGAAATTCTTAAAAATATTACTTCAGAGGAAGCAGGATTTTCACTTTCCTAAAATGCTACAATGCTTTGCAGTTGTTTATCCAAATGCAAACATTGGTCTGTCACAATCAAAAGGACAGTGATACATCCCTTACAAGATGTATTTGCACTTCACACTAACTGCTGTGATTCATGTAGGAGAATAATACCAACTAAGAGGATATGATGATGTTCTATCATAAAGCCATGTGAAAACACGATTTCCATAATAGGACAAACGTTGTTTTATACTGTACTCAGATAAGAGTTCATTTGTGATGCCTCATGTTATATGGTGGCTGTAGAAAGAAAGCTGCATGTAGAGAAAGGATCTGGAGAGATTAGTCAGGGCTGTACATATGCCTGCAGTGTGCCCAGGCCGCCAAGAAGGCCCGCGGCATCCTGGCTGATATCAGAAACAGTGTAACCAGTAGGAGCAGGGAGCTGATTGCCTATGTTACTTGGTGCTGGTGAGCCCGCGCCTCGAGTATCGTGTTCAGTTTTGGTCCTTTCACTATAAGAAAGACACTGAGGCCATGGAGAGTGTCCAGAGAAGGGAAACAAAACTAGTGACCAGACTGGAACACAGTGAATGCCAATGGGTGAAATTTATTCCTCATGGAGGAATTCAATTCCACACCTTTGCTTCATACGGACTTCCATGTCAGACGCCATTTTGTCAGAGTGCCTCTCTGCTGCCATCTGTTGCACAGATGTAATATTGGGGTGCCATACCACCAATTGCCTTTGACATCATGGGCCATATTAATAAATAAATATGCATACATCTTGCTGCAGATGTTATTTGTTGGCTAGTGCTACCAAGCAATTATGCTGTGGGCCTCATAATATTTTAATGAGCACTTACACAAAGCAGAAATAAAAATTGAATAATAAGAAGCTCTTACATGATAAAGAAATTGAGAAGGGAGGAGGGATGTTAGGTATTTTCTTTCAGAATGAGTTGTCTTTTGGTAAGAAAAAACACATAATCTTGTAAAATATAATGATCAAAATACTGGCTGAGTTTAGTACCTGAGTAGTCCACAAAATAAAGGAATTGGGTTTATTTGCCTATTTACTTATTACTTTGTGTGTGTGTGTGTGTGTGTGGGTGTAGCACATTTGTGTTAAAGGAAAGCAAGAAAAGTTATTAGTTTAATTCAGAGTGTGTTTGTTTTTTACTGGTGGGAGAGGAGGAAACTCTTAAGTGGCACTCTTTCAGTAGTGTTGTTAATATACTAAGTCAAGTCTTGATATTAATAACAAAACACTTGACATGCAGAACATAGGAAGTTCTGTACTAAAATGCGGAAGAACTTCTTCACAATAATGGTGACAGAGCACTGGAACAGGTTGCCCAGAGAGATTGAGGAGTTTCCTTCTATGGAGATATTCAAGACCCATCTGGACACCTACCTGTGTGACATATTGTACGGTGTCTACTTTAGCAGGGGGGTTGGACTTGATGGTCTCTTGAAGTCCCATCCAACCCCTGCCATTCTGTGATTCTGTGATATACTGTAAATGTCATACTGATTTAAGTATTGTTTTACACAGATTAAAACCATTTAGGGATGGATGGCAGAGATGGTTAGGTGTCAGTGAAAGCTTTGGGTTTTTAACAATACTAATGCTCATAATTTAAATTCTAATGAACTATGTGTAAGAGACTATTCTTTTATATCATTGACTCAAAGTTTGCTGAGGAACAAGTCCAGGCAAGTCCTGGGCAAAGGCAGAGGAATCTTTTGTCTTGAGGACACTGATGGACAGGTCCTGGCTAAGGATTGTGAAATCCTTTAAGGAGCACAGATGGACAAGGCCAGGGGCATCGAGAGAGAGATAAGCTGCCGCTAATGGCCGGGAAACGGTCTTTTTGTGTGGACTTATCTCAAGGAAAATGGCCATCTCAGGAGGTATGCACAGGACTCTTGCTCAAGCCCCCAGGAATGTCACGTAGGCAGCAGAAAATGGAGGATAAAAGAGGGTCCAATAACCACAACGGTGGAAGCTGATCCTTCACCACAACCACGGCAACGGGGGAGGCTTATCTCTCACCACGACAGACTTGAGGGGTTCTCTGCCATCTGATCCTTCACCGCAACAGTGGAGACTGATCTCTACGTGTAGACGGATCGCTACGTGGAGACTGATCTCTCACCACGACACGAGCTTCCTGCCTTCCGATCCTCCTCTACGGACCGTTTGCTGACGGACTTCCCTGGGCCTGCTACCTGAGACCTGCTGCTTCCTCCCTGGCCTGCATCCTCTCGCTGCCCCAGACCGGCCTCACTGCTCCTGCCCTTCGGCCTCGGACCGTCGGAACGTCGTGCAACGGGACTGCTGCCGGATCCTGGTGGTGACTATCCCCGCTTTACGCAATTCTTGCCTCTTTCTATCTTTTCTATCGCTCGCCTTCCCTTCCCCATCACCCCAATCCTTAATAGCGTCCGTCCTCCCCTTTCCCCATCTCTCTTATTAACATTTATAATAAACTGGTCGGACCAACATTTGAACCGCTGTTTCTTAATCTCACGCCGGGCATACATATTTCTAAGAACCTCCTCTCCCTCCTATAAATTGGAGCGAGACACTATGAAAAAGATTTTCCCCTGGTTTTGGCATGTCACCAGCTACCTGAGCAAATAAGAAAAAAAAAAAAGAAAGAAAGAAAAAAAAGAAAAACAAAACAAAACAAAAACCCCACAAATATCCACTTCCTCACGGGTGAAGCAGATAATCCATTTGGATTTGATTTCAGCATACCCCTCATTATGAACTGTTTTCACAGACCCCTCTGTACCTCCTGCTTAGGCAGTTTCAAGCACAGGAAATCTGTTTTTTGTTTGGATCTCCTCCCAGTGGATTTGTGGGATTCTTGCTGTCAATTGTATTGGAAGCCTTTTCTTGTGCCAAGGGACTGGATGAGGAGGCAGGCAGCAGCTGGGTGGGAGCAGCGTCTGCCTGCTGTTGATCTTTGCCAGCAATCTCCCCAGCCCTGGCTGTCCTCTGACTCCATGGGAAATGATCAGACATATATACCCTATGCATGTCCATGGGAAGAGCTTTGGGGGACCACATCCTCAAGCTGCTGCCACTGTTGTAGGCACCTGTGACAGTGGCACACAGGAATGGAACCCTGTTCAATTCTTATGATGCAAGACTGTGACTGAAATTATTTGGGTTGATCTCACTGAATCCCCAGTTTACCTTGGGATAACCCATGCCCTTTACTCACAACTTTCTCTGCTCTGAGTCTGCACCAAATCAGAGGACAGCAGCACTGACTGCAAAGACCATTTGGCAGAACTCTCTCTGACTCATGAGAAGAGCTCACCAACTCTGTTTTTTTGTGTTTTAAAAAATCATGCAAGGACGTGTGGTAATTTGTCTCTTCAAAACTGTATTTTTACAGTTGGGAAGTATAATAACTTCTTTCTTCCTTTCTAGGTGCATTTACAAATACATCTAGATATGTAGGAGAAAAGGGAAAGATTACTTGTGCTATCAGGGAATCCTATGGGAACCACTCATTTCTGGACTGGAGTATAGAATACTGACTTCTCCTCTGTATCCCATAGGAAAGCACTTGAAAGGAAGGAATGGCAAGCCTGCCATCTGCAAGAGCACAGGATGAAAAGTGAAAAAGGCCCCAGGGCTTTTACCATTTCCATCTGGTAAGTTATGCACAAAGAATTTGCTTTTTATTTGTTCACAAATTTGGTCACAGAACCATACCTTAAACAACCAGGTCATATTTTATTAATTTGGAAGCCAAGGTTTGACTGCAACTTTCATCCAAAATATTAATGGAGAGAGAACAGATGGGTAAAATTACTTTTTTAAAGAAGTGTAGTTAACAAGGAGTAGAGACAGGGGAGTGAACAAAGTTTGCTAGATGAAGATGGTTTTCAAACTCCCTTTGCATTCATCCTCATTTTTATTTTTATTTTTTTTATTATTATTCATTCATATATTAATGAAAGGCTCATTTGTTCCTGCTGAGCTTGAAATTATGAAATACATTATAAGATGAAGAGCATGCATCTTGAATTGACCCAACATGGACTTCTAGAATCTAATAGAAAAACATGATTTCTAGAGTTGTAATATGGACAGAAGTTTATCTTGTGATCCAAAGACACCTCTTGGAACATTTAAATCCTTCCTGTTAAATTATTAATTTAAAAACACTCGTGCACATAATACTTGGGAAGAAGCTGAACTGACATTGCCATATACATACTTTATTTCTCTTTTCTGCAGTCTTTTGATCAGAGTGCTCATAAAGATTGTCTGTCTAGAGAGAATCACTTTAGATGTACAGATAGCTCTTCTTTTACTGAAGTAGTTACCTTAGGTAATAAGTTTGAGAGAGATTGAGTCTGATTTCATCATACTTCTACTCTGAAGGTCTTAACCATGAACACAACAGTATTGATAGCCAAATGCACATTTATGACAGAAGATAAGTGTTTAAGAAAAGAATATATGAGGGCTGATCCAAAAGTAATGCCTCCTATTCTGTTTTTTTTGCCCACAATGTCAGAGATGGATGCTGGTGACTTAGCGGTAGAGATTGAACCTTCCCATCAATATTCCATTACATTTACATTGCTGTGTGACAGATGGCAGCAGAGATGCACTCTGACAAAATGGTGTCTGACACAGAAGTGTGTATAAAGTAAAGGTGTGGGATTGAATTCCTCCATGTGGAATAAATTTCACCCAATGACATTCACTGATGCTTGCTGAACGTTTGTGGAGACCAAATAGTGGATTCAAGTACAGTGAGGTGGTGAGTTGTGTTTTCAGGAGTGGTGACAGCAATAGCAGGTCACCTCTGCTGGTTAAGATTTTTATGAGCACCACATGCAGGCTCTTGCTCATCACTGGCAAAAATGCATAGCTAATGATGATTAGTATGTTGATGAATAGTGTCCTGTAGCTGAGAATTTACTCTACCAAATAGCGTCATGTTCTCTGTATCTGTTGTAGTTTCCTTGGAATTATATAGGAAGCACACTACTTTCAGGGTGACCTACAAGTAAATTTCAACACATTCATTTATTTTTTCCACATTGCCTCTGTTTTAAATTCTTTGTCTGAAGTAAACCACTAGATAAATGTGTGAAGCACATAGGCTACAGTTCAGCCATTGTTGTTTTGTCTGCTGTGCAGTGCCAAATATAATTTCTTCATCAGACCAATGTTCATGCCAGTGTAAACTACTCTGTGTTAGATGTCTGCAAAATGTTGCTTGGTTGTTGTATTATATTATTATTTTAAGCTTATCTGTGCTGAGATTGAGTTCTTTCTGTATCTCTTATTTTGGTGTTTGCTGTCTGTGTGAATTATGTCTCAAGCTAAACTGTGTTTGGGAAAACAGTAGAGAGACTAGCCAGCACCTACTGCTCTGTCCCTGTTTGTATATTACAGTGAAGCAGAACTGGAGTTGTCTTATAATGAAAAATGTTGTAAATAATGTCAGACAGCACAGTCCACAAATATTTTGCTAAGCATACTGTGTCATTTTTGTTCGACTACTTTTATTTGTAAAAGTGAGTTAACAGCAACATGATCACACACACACACACACACACACACACAAAGAAAAAAAAAAGGAGGGGGGGAGGGAAAGAAAAAAGAAGAAAATAAAGCTACTCTGTTATTAAAAAAAATAAAGAAAAAGACATGCAGGATGAGAATTGCCGCATTCTGTGACAGAAAATAGAGCATACAAACTCTTCTGAGCAAAACACATTGACCAATCTGTCCAGTTTATACAACACTCCATATGCATAGCTTCTAAAAATTGCTATTGATATGTATGACCTTCTTCAGGAAACCTGCTTTAGAAGTGGGGTTGGACTAGATGATCTCCAGAGGTCCCTTCCAACACCTGCAATTCTGTGATTCTGTGATTCAAGAAAGAAACTATAGGGACATAATAAAAATACCTAGGGAAATGGGTTGCAACTGGAATTTTTGCAGTATTTAAGTTAGTCTTTTTAGGGCTATGTTCCTCTCTCCCTTCTTGACCCTACCCTAGCTGTAGCTCTGTTTGCCAATAATCTGACATACATATCCTTCATTTAAAGCTGTCAGTCAAACTCATGCTTGCAAATAAAATTGCTCCTAAAAATAATCTAGATCCTAGAACAACTGATAACAGAGCTCGAAAACGCTGTGACTCTAGTGTGAGTCTGTCATTCTCCCATGTTAATCTCCCTATTGTTGAAAACATTGTCCTTTGGGAATGTTCTTGGAGCCTGCACTGTTCTCAGTTTTTTCCTCCTTTTTCTGCCAGTCATTTATAGATCGAAACCATTTTGCTAATGATTACAACCATATGCATTTAAAAATATACATTTTCTTGAATTAAGGTTAAATTATCAGAAATACCAGTACTCTTTCAGGAAGTTTCTGTGTCCTCATCACACATAACAACTTTATTAGGCAGAGAGGAAAAAATAAAAAACAGGATAGCATTGTTCGCTTATTGCATACTTTTAGAAGAACTGAAACTTACAAGTCTGACCTAATCTTTTTGGTATTTTTCATCCAGATCAAACTGTGCATTTCAGAAGTCCCATCACCAGATTTTCTTTAAAATTGACACTATGCTTCTCTCCTTGAATATTTGAAATAAAAGTTATTTACTAAGACAGAAGGAAGAATAATTGTAATAATAATACATATATATACATATACATTCACAAAACAAGTGATGCACAATACAACTGCTCACCACTCACTGACCAATGGCCAGCAAATCCTTGAGTAGCAGCTTCCCCTCCTGAGGCAACTCTCCCCACTTTTATAGTTTTTTAATGATGCCATATGGTATGTAATACCTCCTTGGCCAGTTTAGGTCAGCTGTCCTTATTCTGTCCCTTCCTTGCCCCCTTGCTGGCAGGACAGTATAAGAAGCTGAACCATCCTTGGCTCTGTGTAGCACTGCTCAGCAACAACTAAAACACTGATGCATTAACAACAGTGTTTTTCTCCAAAAGCCAAAAAAGCAAAATACAAGCCACTATGGAGAAAATGAACACAGTCCCAGCTGAAATCAAGACATCATCCACCTCTTATTTGATACCATTTACATCATACTCAGGTCCCCACACTTTCTGTATATCCCAATGAATTACCATCAGCTGCTATGCCCTTTGGTTCACACACAAAGGTACCATTTCTGCAGCCTATGGGCCATCCCTCTAAATTGCCTATGAAGTTCATTTAGTCCATGATTTTGGGCTCCATTTGTCATAACAACACTTCAAGTTAGGGGGTTCGACGCATAGCATTGAACTGTTGCATTTTGAAATCAGTTTTGTCTCCACCAGAATTCATTCATTATGTAGCATAGGAATTTCCACACAAATGTACATAAGTACTTCTTCACAGTAGGAGTGATGGAGCACTGGAAAAGGCTGCCCAAGAGGGTTGTTGAGTCTCCTTCTCTGGAGATGTTCAAGAATCACCTGGACGCCTACCTGCGGAACCTGGTCTAGGGAGCTTGCTTTGGCAAGGGGGTTGGACTAGATGATCTCCAGAGTTCTCTTCCAATCTCCACAGTTCTGTGATTCTGTGATTTTTTCTTGAGTTTAGGTGATACTTACTGCAATACTGTTGATAAGGCATATAGCAGTCATAGAAATGATGACATTCAATTCCCATCAAACAATTCAAGTCATCAGTTATCCTTACCCAACATCAAATCACCTTCAGGTACACACTGGGCTGCTCTCTCCTGCCATACTACTCATCATATGCACCCACGTCCCTGAGAAAAAACAATCTCACTGATGGGCTTACCTTTACTGAGGCAGGAATAACCCGGACTGCCTTTCCCAGCATGTATCTCATGTGTCCTAGACTTAGAATGTCTCATACAAAACTCATTAAGAGTTTTGATCGGTCTGGGCTAGCTCTTGTGCCAAACACTCCAGATGGTCCCAGCTAATTCCTGCTGGTCCCAAACAGCTTCACCACAGCACCTCCGCAGATGACAGCTGAGCCCATCAGTGTATCTGGTGGCCCTTCTGTGAAAACATAAGAAAAGGAAAAATGCTTCCGAAAGAGGGAGGAGTGGGGAACTCAAATATGAAAAACAGCTCTGTGGGCACCAGGGGTTCACGAGATGTGAGGGGAAAGGTGCTCTGCATGCCAGAGAAGAGCTTAAACATCCCTGTCTAGAGGCTTTTGCACCAAGAACTGGTCTTTTCTAATCAGAGAGGTCTGCCATTCACATACTGGGAAAAGTAAGGCCAGTGTTCAGCAGTAAGGAGAGACAAACCCACTGGTATTGGTGCCAGCTTGGGAACATTGTCTCAGTGTCTGAAGGGTAAGTGATTGTAACAGGTTAAGAGTAAGTTAAGACAGGTTAAGATCCAGTCCTCTCCCTGGTTCATGAGACTGTCAGATGATGTGACAGAAGCCATTTCTGTGAACACCTTCAAGAGGAAGATTCAGCTGAACTCAGCTTGACAACTGTGTTGAAAAGAGGTCACAAATTCGTTAAAAACCTGAGTAGTAAAAGTTTGTCCTTCAAAGCACAGAAGCTACTGGTGAAGTAAGCCCATAGTTTTATTTGTTCTCTAGGATTTGCTCTTCCTCTCATCATGGGGCTGTGGTGGAATTTGTGTAATAAATCATAGAACCATGGAAGAATAAAATGTTTTGGGCAGGGCCCATTAAAGATCATGCAACTCAATGTCTCTGCCATCAACAAGGATACCTTATACTAAATAGGCTTCTCTGTCACCTATTTACATGAGTGTTGATGGATGTCAATTTCAATTCTGGAATAAATGGCACTCATTGACAGAGGAATTCGATTACACCTTTGCTCCATATGTGCTTCAGTGTCATACTCCATTCTGTCAGACTGCTCCTCTGCTCCCACCTATCTCGTGGCAATAAAATGTAACAGAATATTGGCAGGAAGGTTCAACCTTTACTACCCCATCACCAACATTTGCCTCTGGTGTTGTGAGCTAACACAGTAAAACAGGAGGCATTGCTTTCGGAGCAGTTCTTGTAGATCAGTTTGCTCAGAGCCACATCCATTCTAGCTTTGAGTACGCTTGAAAATGGCACAGAGTCTTTAAATAAGCTGTTCCTCACCACTATTGTGGTAACAGATTTTTTTCTACTGTCCAGTCTAACTCCAACCTCTTTCAATTGGAAACCACTGCTTCTATTCATATCACTGCAGTTCTTGGTGAAATGTCATGGAATCACAGAATCCCAACATAGGTTTTCCCAACATAGGTTGAGAAAGGCTTTCAGGATCGTCAAATCTTTCAGTCTGTGGCCATGGGGCTTTACATGGTTGTCCCCACACACAGGCCTGTGCTCTAATCACTGTGTCCCCATAAGTCAAGCATCCTCATGCCACATCTTCCAGTGAATCTGTGCTGACCTCTGCATGGTGTGTGACAGCAAATTTCTACTGGACACTGGCATCCTGCTGCTTATCTCTGTATCCACCATGCCTGACATATGGCAGCAGTTACAGGGCCGCTTAAGGCTGCAGCACGGCACAGCTGGGCCCCAGAAGCACTCATCCTGGGTGTCACTGTGCTGCATTTCTGTGCCTTCATAGTGACAGTCAGAGATCATCTAGTGAAACAATCTCTCATAAACTCACCAGAACCTTCCAGCTCTTAGGAAGAGCAGAATTATAAGTGTCTAAAGTAGTTCTGTTTAGGGAACTTTAAAGTATTAGAAACACCATGGAAGACAGGAGTTTCAGTTCAAAGAAGTGTTTTGACTACTGCTTTAGGAGACTTCAGCACACAAAAGCATGCTGTTTTCTTAATCCTAGTGTCCTCTCCTGACAGCTCAGAATGGCTTTTTCTGGCCAGAAGGCCCTGGGCTACCCAAACCTCTTGCCCAGGATCACCCTGAAAAAGCCACAACCACTGGCCTAGTTGAGTGGTCTTCTCTGTTCCTTGCTCTGTGCCCTTCTTTCTGGGGTCTCTGGTGTGCCTGAGGATGTCATGGATCTGACAGTGACTTCACAGATCCCTTAGTGACAGCAGCAGATGCCTGATTTGCATCTCCAGAGGATGGTGTAAGGACGTGCTTGGCCCTGGTTCCAGCATGCAGAATGCCATGAGACTGGCACTGCATGACTGGCTGTGCTTTGGCCTTTGCCTCCTCACATTCCTGATGGCCTGGGCTGCCCTGTGTTGTTGGTTCAGCTTCTCCAAAAAATGCCACCAGGTAGGAGAAAGGCTCCAGGCCAGCCCTTCCCAGGGAGTCTTGCAGGACAAGGGTTTGGGAGCAGAGAGGGACTCACATGCACCATTGAATGGGTCATGAGCCTCTTGGTGGGCTCAACTAGGGCCAGGGTCACTGGAATCATAATGACATTCAGCAGAGCTGAGTGCAAGGTGCTGCACATGGGCTAGGACAATCCCAGGTACGTGTACAGACTAAGAAAAGTTACTGAGAGAAGCCCTATGGAGAAAGACTTGGGCATTCTGGTGAACGAAACACTTGACATGAGCCAGCAGTGTACTCTTGCAACCCAGAATGCCCAGCATATCCTGGTCTACATCAAAAGAATCATGGTCAGCAGAGTGAGGGAGGTGATTGTTCCCAACCTGCTCTCCCCCTGTGGGGACCCATCTGGAGTAATGCCTCCAGGCCTGGGGCCCTCAGGACAAGAAAGACATGAAGTTGTTGTAGGGGAGTGCAGATCACATAGAAGATCATAGGGCTGGAGCATCTCTCCTACAAAGAAAAGTTGAGGGAGCTGGTATTGTTTTGTCTGGATAAGTGGCAGCCTGGTGTGGTGGGTGACATCCCTGTGTGATGCAGAGTGTTGGAAAGGTATGATCTTCAAGGTTCATTTCAAGATAAGCCTATGACTCTTTGATTCTATAATTCTATGAGTGCTGCTCTCTTCTAGCAGGTCTCGGTCAGGTGCCAGCACAGGGCAAGGTGCATGAATACACAAGAATCAGGTAAAGTTTTGCTTTAAAGTTTTTAAAGTTTTAAAAGTTTTTAAAGTTTTTTGCCGGGTACTGAGGCCTCAGTGCTGTGCAGGGCTTGGCCTCATGCATGCTGGAGGCAGCATGGCCCAGCCTTCAACTATCAGTTGGCCACCAGACCTGGGCTTAAGGCTGGAGGCCTTGTACGTTCTTGTTCATGGAGCCACACATTCCCCATCTTTTGCAGCTGGCGAGGTGCACACAGACCTACCTGAGCTTGGTCTGCTTTACCTGGATGGCAGGCCACTGGGCCAGTTCTTGTGTTATAACCCTGACTGTGAGTGCTGCAGCCAGGCCGTCAGGAAGAGGCAGTTGTGGCATCAAGCCAGATGGGCCAGAATGAGGGCCTCCCACCATCAGCACTCCTTTTCATCTTCAAACTACAGCACCTCCTGCAGGGATGTGAACACAGACAGCTCATCCCATTCCCCAGCCAGGAGGAATGTGGCTACCCAAATTAACCTACCCTGTGTTGAACTCTTGTGCCAGCCAGAGCTGAAGTTCAGAAAAAAGAGGAAACTCCATCTCAAGCACACAGTGATACACCAAAAATTGCTGGCAATCCAGGGATCAGCTGACACAATCACCTTCAATCCTGGACTTCTCAGCCAGGCCAACCAGCTTACTGAGACAGAGACCGTGCAGCCAATGAAAGATGTTTGCCACAAGATTGGATCATTCCCTACCATGGTTCCCACTTCTAATAAGGATGGCAATTTGCCCACTGGCGTGGATTCTCATCGTGTGTCAAGGCTAGAACAAGGACTGGACTTCTGGAAGCTCCTGAAGATGCATACGCTGAGGAAGTCTATAGAGACCAAGCTGAGAGCCTTCCCCACCATTGTGCAGCAATCACACAGGATGTACACTCATAGGATAGCAGTATACACAGCTCTAACACCACGCCAGTCCAACGTTGCCCCCAGCTACTTCTGTTCAGTGGAGGCTCTGTTCCTGGAGGAAGAGGTGCAGGAGGCCCTGGAGCTCCACATCCGTGAAAAGAAACTGCACCACCAGTGGGGCTTGCCTGGGAAGTTGCTGACAACACCTCAGGCACAGCCAACATCCCCATGACTGCAGTATGCAGCACACCACATCCATTACCATTCTCAGCATCTGGGCATGGGCACCAGGTAAGATGTCAGCTGGAAAAAAAGTCCTGCTGCCTGCACTGCGAAGGTAGAGGCCTCCCCAGTGAAAAAGTCCCCCTGATTTTTCCTATTCCTATTAAAAACATCAAAGCCATTCCTCTCAAATTTGAGTGTTTATTACAGGCCACCAGGCTAGGATGAGAAAGCTGATGAGGCCTTCTACACATAGCTGAAACTAGCCTCACAATTACAGGCATTAGTTCTCATAGGGGACTTAAACCACTGTGACATCTGTTGGACATGTTCCAGATATGCTCAGTCTAGGAGATTCCTGAAATTTGTTGAAGATAACTTTCTGACACAGGTGGTAGAGGACCCAGAAAGGAAAGATGTGCTGCTGTACCTTGTTCTTCCAAACAATGAAGGACTGGTCAGGGCTGGGGAAGTCTGGGATGTAATGATCTCAAGACAGTGGAGTGGAGTTCAAGGTCTTATGTGGAAGAAGAAAGACAAAAAATAGGCCTGAAGCCCTGGACTTCAAGAGACCCAACTTTGTCCTTTTCAAGGACCTAGCTAGTAGTATCCCATGGGCTAGGCAGTTGGAAGAAAAGGTGACCTATGAGTGCTGGTCAAAATTTAAGAATCACTTTTGCCATGCTTAGAATTGGTGCATCTCTAAGGGGAAAAAGTTGAGCAAAAAATGTAATATGAGCAAGAGGCTCATGTATAAGCTCAAAGAGAAGAAGAAAGTCCATGAAATGTGGAAAAAGGGCCCAGTCCCTAAGGAAGAAAATTAGAATGTTGTCAGACCTGCAGGGATGCAACCAGGAAGGCTGAGGCTCACTTAGAATTAAATCTGGTAGTTAATTAAATCTGAGTAGATAGGGGAGGAGCAGTGGATGTTGTTTACCTTGACTTCAGCAAGGCATTTGATGCAGTTTTCCACAGTGTCCTTATCATGAAACTTAAGAGTGTAGAACAGATGTGCAGAGGTGGATTGAGAACTGGCTGACTGACAGAGCTCAGAGGGTCATCGTTGGTGGCACAGAGTCTAGTTGGAGTCTTGTGACAAATGGTGTTTCCCTGGGGTTGATGCTGGATCTGGTCTAGTTCAACATCTTCATCAACTACTTGGATGAAAGGACAGAGTTCACCCTCAGCAAGATTGCTGATGATACGAAGCTGAGAGGAGTGTCTGATGCATCACAAGACTGTGCTGCCATTTTGTGAGATCTGGACAAACTAGAGAGTTGGGAAGAGAGGAGCCTGATGAACTTCAACAGGGGCAAGTGTAGTGTCTTGCACTGTGGGGAGAATAACTATGTATCAATACAGGTTAGGGGATGACGTGCTGGAAAGGAAATTTGCAGAGAAGGGTGTTTTGGTGGACAACAAGTTGTCCATGGTCCAGCATTGTCCTTGTGGCCAAGAAGACCTATGGTATCCTGGGGTGCATTAAAAAGAGCATGGACAGCCGGTCATGGGAGGTGATCCTTCTTCTCTACTCTGCACTGGTGAGTCCACATCTGGAATATTGTGTCCAGTTCTGGGCTCCTCGTTTCAAAAAAAAAAGTGATCTTCTATAAACAGTCCAGGGGAAGGCCACAGAAATGATTAGGGTCTTGGAGAACAAGTGCGAGAAAAGGACGAGAGATCTGGGACTGCTCAGTCTGGAGAGGAGAGTGAGAGGGGATCTAATTACTGTTTACGAACATCTGAAGTGTGGGAATCAAGTTAGGGGGAGTGAATTCTTTTTAGTGGCATGCAGCAAAATGAGGTGCAACAGGCAGAAACTGGAATATAGGAGGTTTCATGGCAATACAAGGAAGAATTTATTTACTGTAAGAGTGATTGAGCGTTGAAACAGGATGCTCAGGGAGGCTGTGGAGTCTCTTTCTCTGAAAATATTCAAGACCTGTCTGGATGACTTCCTGAGTGACCTACGGTAGAACACCCGCTTTTAGCTTGGGGATTGGACTAGATGATCTCTAGACATCCCTTCCAATCCCTTTAAGCCTGTGATTACGTGATTCTTTGAAATCTCCACGTCTTCTAGGGATCTGCACCAAGATTTTTATTGATCACCTCTATTAGGAATTGAAGACATTCATTCTGACATTTTTTGCCCAGAAACTGGATCTCCTTTGCAGGCCCTTTGATTTTATCTTATGGCAAAACTGGCTTTCAGAAGGATTTGGATTATTTTTTTCCCTTCCTCAAAAACTTCCTCTCTTGTTTTGCCCCACATTATGATGTCATCATGTACTGCAGATGTTCAGGTGCTTCCCACCAGTTCCAGGACAGTTTGTATCATCCCATGGTAAATGGTAGGACTGTGATTCCAGCCCTGAGGCAGCCAGTTCCAGGTGAGAATCTCCTCCGTGTGAGAGCTGGCTGTGGCCTGTATTCTGCTGCCAAAGAGATAAAAAAAAACCAAAAACATATTGACAATATGATTTGTGGCCTATCTCTTGGCTGCCTTTGACTGAAATTTCTGTTGAAGTTTTAGCATGTCTGGCAAGCAGCACTCAGTGATATGACTTCATCCAGGTCACGATTGTAAGCTGTTAGCCTCCTATCTTCTGGGGATGATAGACTGGACTTTGCATTGGCCATATGGGACTAATACAGGGTAAGCAAGTTTTTCTGATCACTCCTTGGCTTTCCAACCGATGAATAAGCTTGTGGATGGGTATCAGGAAGTCACAGTTGATGTAGTATTACTGCCAGTGCACTGCTGCAGCAGCGATTGGCACCTGCAATTCTGCTTTCAGCAGAAAGCTCCTCTGAGAGACCTGACAAAGTAGGCAGCTGCTTAAGGCCCTCCTTCTCCAAAGCATCCATACCAAAAGCCCACTGACGCATCGTCCTCTTAGGTAGTCTGTGCCAAGGATGCACAGAGCCTCTGGACCTGTCACAGTAGGGTGCTTTGGCCACTCAATTACAATTAGGCTCACACTGACCCTCAATGCAATTAGCTCCTAGGATTGCCCTTGTCTCTCCAGAAATGCAGGTGGTTTCTGCCCCTTTTTAACTTGATGACATTAGGGTACATTGGACACCTGTGTTCACTAGGAACTTATACTCCTGTAGCTCTGGTATGCCATTCCATAGAATTGAAACAGTCCAAAAATCCAGCTGTTCCTTCCCTCTGCCTAGCTAGAGGCAGGATCCCTCTAGTCCTGTTATTGCATTAGTTACTCACTTCACAAAGGTCAGTAGACTTTCTTCATATTGCCAAAGTCGACCAGCCAGCTCATCCACCTTCATTTTTTCTCCGTCTTTGCAGGTCATTACAGCTAGTGTAATGGTATATGACTAGAGCATACACCATATAAACAGCGACCACATAGGTTGCATCTACTTGACATCATTTGGGTCTTGGAATAACTGCTCATTGTCTAGGTCAATATTATACACCATTTTCATGCTAATTTCTTCAGCACTTGATACCTTTCTCCACAGTGATCCACTTGTTTAGGTAATATACCAAATATTCCATGAAGAAATATCTTTCCTTCACAACAGGCAAGAGTAGTGTCCATGAAGTAGTTGTATCCCTTTTCTAATTGCTTTGTCAGTGCTATCTTCACTAGAAATTAATCCCAGCTGCCTGTCTTTGCTGCCCACTAAGTCCAGGCTCCTGGCCCCGTTTCCCCAGCAATGGAGGAAGCAAGTGACAAAGTGCTGCTTAAACAATGGCTGAAATATTTTCACATCTTGCAGCTCACCTGTGGTTAGGGTCCAGAGAGTTTTTGTCTCTTTCATGAGTTCTGCCTCTTCTTACTCCCATTCTTGTGATGACCCTACTTCATCTTCATCTTCATCTTCATCATCTTCATCTTCATCATCTTCATCTTCTTCCATTTCTGGATAACCTGGCAGCTCATGGCTTGGGTAGATATACTCTCAGCAGGTAAAAACTTGTCTGAATGGCTGGGCCCTGAGACTGGTCATGGTGGAGTTAAATCCAGCTGGCAACCAGACATGAGTGGCATTCCTCAGAGGTCAGTACTGGGGCCAGCCCTGTTTAATATCTTTATGGGTGATCTGAATGAGGGAACTAAATGCACTGCCAGTAAGTAGGTTTGCAGATGACAGCAAGCTGGGAGGAAGTGTTGATCTGCCTGAGGGTAGGAAGGCCCTACAGAGGGATCTGAATAGGCTGGGACAGTGGGCTGAGGCCAGTGAGATGAGCTGTGACAAGACCAAGTGTCGGGTCTTGAACTTCAACTGCAACAACCTCATGCATTTCTACAGGCTTGGGGCAGAGTGATTTTAAAGCAGTGCAGAGGAAGTAGACCTGTCCCTGGATGCATTCAAGGCCAGGCTGGATGTGGCTCTGGGCAGCCTGGTCTGGTAGTCAGCAACCCTGCCCATGGCAGGGGGATTGAAACTAGATGATCTTTGTGGTCCTTTACAACCCAGGCCATTCTATGATTCTGTGATTCTATGATTCTATGATTCTATGTTATTGACAGCCAGCTGAACATGATCCAGCAGTGTGGCAAGGTGGCCAAGAAGGCCAATGGCATTTTGGCTTGTATTAGAAATGCCAGCGGGAGCAGTGTAGTCATCAACCCTGTGTACTCAGCACTGGTGAGACCACACCTTGAGTAGTGTTCAGTTTTGGGAGGTTGTAGTGAGGTGGGGTTTGGCCTCTTCTCCCACATAACAGTGATAGGATGAGAGGCAATGGCTTCAAGCAGCACCAGGGAAGGTTCAGGTTAGACATTAGGAAAAATTTCTTCAAGAGAGAAATCCGGCACTGATTTCCAGGCAGTCACTGGAAGTTTTCAAGAAAAAAGTAAATGTGGCACAGAACGACATGGTTTAGTTAGCATGGTGGTAGTGGTTTCATGGTTGGACTAAATGACCTTAATAATTCTACGATTCCTATCTTAGTAGAAATTTCTTTTTATTGTAAGCAAGCTGACTTTCACAGCAGCTGTTTTGTTTTTTGTATAGGAGCAACTGATATTGGCACAGGCTGGTTCTCTAGTTCACCTGCAAAAGCCTGTCACAGGAACTTGGGCAGCAGCAGGGCCTGTTGTAGTAGCTGAAGCAACCTCAGGGACTGTCACAGGAGCTGAAGCAACTATATGGTCTGCTGTAGGGGTTGGAGCAGACCCAGATGCATTTTCTTCCTTCTGAGGACGTTGAATAGTGCTGGTTACTTTCAGTAGACACCATCCGAGTCCCAGTACAGTGCAGTGAGCTGCAAACAACTGGCATACATTGTAAGATATTCTATCATATTTTTAGGATTTTGCACTTGTTCAAGGCTAAATTGCAAATCATGCAAAGGTGAAATTTGTTCCTTCAAGCCTCACCACCAGTAACAATCCTGCCTTAGAGAAAATCTCTGGATGGTATTTAAAGTAGATAAATAAAAACAGGAACACATGCAGAAGATAGCAATTGTAATAATAGGCAATCTTACTATTGTTAACATACATAGTATACAGACGTACATACATGTGTATGTATATAATGTATATATAATATATATATGACAGCTGCTCCAAAAGCCTGCCATGTTATTATGTTGAACCACACTGTCAGAGGTGGATGTTGGTGATTTGGCAGTAGGGGCCGAACTTTCTCATCAATATTCCATTACATTTTTTTGCCGTGTGACAGATGGCAGCATATGGGCAGTCTGACAGAATGGCATCTGACATGGAGGTGTGGGTGGAGTAAAGGTGTGGAATTGAATTCCTCCATGTGGAATAAATGGCACCCATTCACATTCACTGACACTTGTTGAACATTTATTGAGACCAAATAGTGGACATGAGCACAGTGCGGCAGTGGGTGGTATGTTTTGGCAGTGGTGACATCTGTAGTGAGCCACCTCTGCTGACGCACATTTTTACCAGCACAGCAATGTGTATTTGGAACGAAAAAAGGATTAATAAATGCAGAGTAAATATGTTTTCCACCCCCTCCCTCCTCCACATATTTAAATAGTCTTTTTAATTTTTAAAATATTTTTTTAATTATTATTTTTTAAATCTTTGAATTAAATTGGGGAATAATACAATTAATTCCTTCTTTTTTCCTTTTTGTTTCTTCTTCTTCTTCTTCTTTTTTTTTAAATTTTCTTTTAATTTTCTTTTTGGATTCAACACCATTTACCTTCAAAATGTACAGCATTACCAGAACCATCTCAGCTCTATGTGTGCCTATATGGAAGCAATTCCATTGGAAAAGCTTAACAGGGTTCTTCCATATACCTCCTTTTCAACAGGCCTTCAGCAGGTTGTCCATAATTTTAAAGGGTAAAGATCTTTTCTCTTATCTTGTACACCAGGACAACAAAATGGAAACATTATATAAGCAAATAAAATTTGTATTCTACTCAGTTTCACTGCTCAGTTTTTAGAGTTTTAGAGTCTTTATCAAGATACGGACAAAAACTTTTGCAGATCTGGGATCTGTGAACTTAACTCCAGAAAAAATGCATAGAGAAACTAATGTAAAAGGAAGCCAGGAAATGGGGACAGAGGCTGCTAAATTTACCAGGCACTGTAAAAACAATTTCCCAATAAACTCAGTGAGACACCAGAGGGGTATTTCATGTCTGTTCATGTCTGTATATCCAAGGTTAACGGTGTGTCCTTTTTTCTTTTATGCATAAGCTGTATTACATGATGTGGAAAAATGCAGACTTTGTACCTCAAGACTTGAACTACTATTCCCTTTTTTTTTTTTTTTTTTTTTTTTTTTTTTTAACAGGATTCAGAAGCAAAGAAAGAGCTGGGGCTGGTTTTATGCTTTAGCTCTGCTGTGGACATATATCCTCATGCATTTGGAACTCCAGGGTCACTGGAGACACTCTTGCCGTATACAGAAGGGAAAAGAGAATGTTCTTCCTTTAGACTAATTAAAAAAGTACATGGAGAAAATACTTTGGCCACCAGAATACACCTGGAGTACTGTGTCCTGTTCTGGGGACCCAGCACAAGAAAGACATGGAGCTGTTGGAGTGGGTCCAGAGGAGGGCTGAAGCACCTCTGTTTGGACAGGCTGAGAGAGCTGGAGCTTTTCAGCATGGAGAAGAGAAGGCTCCAGGGGACCTTATAGTGGCCTTCCAGTATCTGAAAGGGGCCTACAGGAAAGCTGGGGAGGGACTTTTTATAAGGGTGTGTAGTGTCAGGATGAGAGGAAATGGCCTTAAACTGAAAGAGGATAGATGTAGGCTAGATATTAGGAAGAAATTCTTTACAGTGAGGGTGGTGAGACCCTGGAACAGGTTGCCCAAATTGGCTGTGAATGCCCCCTCCCTGGAAGCATTCAAGGACAGACTGGATGGGGCTCTGAGCAACCTGGTGTAGTGAGACGTGTCCCTGCCTGTAGCAGGGGGGTTGGAACTAGGCGATCTTAAAGATCCTTTTCCTCCCAAGCCATACTATGATTTTATGATTCTATAAAACCTAGCAGCATATATTTATAAACAAAATCTCCATGTGTATTGTTCCCCTTTCAGTCCTCTCTTTGGATGATGCACTTGGGACAGAGATGGCTAGTATGTACTCCAATTACAAATGAAGACAGCAGTCCTGCTAATTAGATTGCATATGTCATAAGAACAGTTATTAAAGTGTCCAGGAACTCACAGCATCTTCTGCCATTAGCAGAGAATAACTACTGAGATTGTATCTTTCCTTAATAAATTTCAGTTAAAGCTCAATTTTAATTAGAAAACCCAGGAGAATTAGGACCAATTCATTCTTGTTCTGCATGTGGTCGAGCTGATCACAATCCAAGAAATGGACTAAGTCTGAACAAAGGACTACAAAATAAATGTGCGCAGGCAGCTCTGGATTAGCCATGGTTAGATTACCAGTGCCTAGTGTCACAAATAAGGAAGGTGCTCAATTCTCTCAGGCTCTGCTCTCCATGTTACTTCTTACTCAGTCTTTGTTCTGGACGGGAATCAGTTTAAAAGTTCTTCTTTTTCCCCTGAAGCTGGTATATCCAATATGTATTTTTAGCCTAATTTACATACACTTTGTATGATCTATGCCTCTGTTTTTGCAAAGCTTTCTCTATTTCAAACTCAACCATATTCTCTAGAATGATAGAGTCAACTGTTTCTTTTTCAGAATTGTTTTAATTAACTTTTATTTACAGTCCATTAGCAAATGGCTTCAGAATGCACATTTCATGGATCTTCTTTCCTTTTAGTTTATCCATGAGTTTCTTGTTCATCTAAGCAGGCCTCCTGCCACCCTTCACTGATATATTACTCTTAGGGATGCGGTGATCTTGGGCTTGGAAGAAGTGGTGTTAAAGAGCCAGCCAGCTTTCATGGGCCTCTTACCTTCTAACTCTCTAGCCCATGGTATACCTCCAAATAGGTCTTTAAAGAGGTCAGAGTCATCTCTCCTGAAATCCAGGATAGCAATCCCACTTACAGCTTTGCTTCTTCCACATGAGATCTTGAACTCCACAATCTCATAATTGCTGCATACCAAGCTGCCCCAATCAGCCTTCACATCTCCAATCAGCCCCTCCTTGTTAGTAAAAACAAGCTCAAGTAGCACATCTCTCCTGATCAGCTCCCCCACCATCTATATCAGAGATTTATCATCAATGAATTGCAGGAAATGTCTGGACCTCGTGCTGCTGCTTATCTAACAAATATCAGAATGGTTGAAGTACCTCATAAGAACCAGTGCTGGGAATCAGGAGACTGCTTCCAGATGTTTATATAAGGCCTCATCAGTATCCTCCTCCAAATGTTTTTTGAAGATTTATGATTTTTTCTTTTTTTCTAAATCAAAGCATTTACCTCCAAATATAAATTCACCGTATCTGGAGATTATCAATATATTTTGACTGAAAGACATGTACCTCTGCAAAATAAATTTATACCTTAATATATTTGTGTCTTGGAAACTGACAAGTGTTCTCAGCGTTACTGAAATATAGCCATTCTGTTGCATTATCAAAGTTTTTAGTTACATGTATATTTTGAAATGAGATACCAGCTTTCAAGAATATCCTGAATGGTCAGAGGAATCAGTAGGTTGGTAAAGGTAGTTGGGAATTTACTTAGTCACTAATAATTCTCAGAATTTGTTTTATCTTTCTCTCAGTGATGTCAGCATCTGTAAGATCCCACTCTACAGATTACAGTTATTGCATCTAGCTGTGTTTGTATCTTTGCAGTGATCTTACTTTACACCATTACATCTATCATGCCGCTACATATATGCTGGATAATGCTTAACATTTTTAGCATACTTTAGAGGCATTAATTAACCTTTACAGTGCCAATGCATGCAGTGTACAGACACATTTGTTCAAAATAAAGACAATGACATCGACTAGAAAGCACTACCGAGACCTAATCTAATTTAACCAGGGCTCTGTACTAAATTAGTAGATATGACAAGAATGTTGACTACAGACACAGAATTATGGCAGTTTAACTTTATACAAGTAGAAATTTAGAAATATTTTCAGGCTGCTATATGTACATGTGCAATTTTTATTTCATCTCAGTTTATTTCATTTCACTGAACTGATTTCCGATATTAAAGAGCATAGTAATTATGAATCAGCTTTATTCTCATCACAGACACTTGAGGTAGGGAAGTGCTATTCTTACTTAAGAATACATGTGGATAAACTATATGGTGTGTCTCAGACCAGCCAGCATCAGTGGCATAAAGTGCGGATTTTATACCTTCAGAATCTCAATTCAACAATTTGGCTAGACTGAAGACCACTTTTTGATACTTAAGGAAATTGACTTTTTTGTTCTTGTTGGTTTTTTGTTTGTTTGTTTGTTTATGAATTAATGGAGATGGTGAAAGATGCTGGCTTCACCATATGAGTAATTTTCTATAATAGCTCTAGTTAATAGCTAATGTAAAACCTGGAGTGGACAATACTTGTATTGATATCAGCTTAAGGAGAGGAGGACTTGAAATGGAGGAGCATCTCAAAAACTGCTTAATCAGAAAACATGGTTGAAATAACACAAAGAAATCCACTGCTAAGTGGATACTATGTGCTGCTGGGCTACTTGGTATTCAGAATAAAAATCCTGATCAAAAAGGTAATTACAGCAGCTGAGACTAAGCAAGAGCAAAGTCTATGAGCTCCTTTAAGTAACAAATGCTAGGACTGGAATATCTTGTTTCCATCAGTGAAATATGAATATACACAGCAGACTACTTGGGGGTAACAAACTTGCCCATGGCAGGATGTGTTTTTTTTCCTGCTGATCATAGTACATTAAGGAAAGTTGACTGTGAAACCTCTAGTCAATGGTCCTCACTTATTTCTGAATCATTGATACCTGTAAAGACATCTTGATTTTGGGACCAAGTATCCTGAAAGAGCAGACCAATACTGCCTCAGATATCACCTTTCAGTTCTCAACATTCATACTGTAAGTCATAATTGTGCCAGTTTTGATTGCTTTCTTTATCTCCTGCCAGACATTTATTTTTCCTACATAAAAGATATGACCTTATTGAAATCTGAAGAACATGAGGAAGTCAATGTTTAGAATCACCACCAGTTGTTCCTATTTGGTCCAAAACAATGAAAGACATCCTCCAGGGGATTGTTCACACTATTTTTTTAATCTACTGTACAGGAGAAATATCTTTGCTGGAGGCATTTCTGGTCCTGTCTTCACTCATGGTTATATATGCAGTTGACATTCATTCACAAACGAAATACTACTGGCAATATCTTGACACCAAATATTTTCAGCCACCTTTCCCAACAACACAGAATGAAGCAAAATGAAGCTAATTAGTCTCCATGGTTTCTTGTCTGCTTCCAAGGCCATCTGCCTGACCCACTTAATTAACAGCAATTCTTCCCTGTATCAATATTTTGTTCTTTCTTTCTAATAGTTGTTAAAGGCAGAGTCCTTCCTGCTGCAGGCAAATAAGAACAATAGGGATCATTTTGAAGAGGTGACATTTGAAGAAGAAAGTTTAAACCCCTATGTTTGTTTCATCATCATCTGATTTAGATTATCATATTCTCCAAGGTGAAGGCCATCACCTACCTTCACAGACTCTGAAGCAGTTCCCACTGTGCATCTGTAGCAGAGCAGTGTTAAGCTCAGTGGCATAGTTCCAAAAGACTTTAACAAGAAGGTTGTCTTTTGCCTTAATTTTTATTTGTTATATTGTTGATCTTACTACATTACCCTATAGATTACACCTTAAACTATGTTTACGATGAGGAGAATGACTGTAAAAACATTGTATATGAAAAAGAATTGCTTCATTTTTGCACTGAATTATATATACTTTGTTTTTCGTGAACATAAACAGAATGTTTTCCTCTATATTTAACAGAAACTGATGCAGATATGACATGATAAGCTTGTTTCTTTCATAATCCATGTATTATCACAACAATTGCTTTTTAACTGTTGAGGACTTTATTTAACACATATAAAGTAATTTAATTAGAGCAAAAACTGATTTATTCTTCAACTTCTCTTTACAGACACATTTTCTTTTTTAAAGTAGCCAATCCTCATTGGCTACAGATGATATGTATATGCAACAGTAAAATATTATCTTCTGTTCTGTGAGAAATGTGTAGGGATGCAGCTGATTTCAAACAGACTGAATCTCACTTAAAAAATGTTAGAGGGACTGCTTTCATCGCATTGCTTACAAGAGCAAACTCCATTTTTAGGAGGGTTTGGTGAGGACTGTTTAGGACATTCAATTATCCTTTTAAGTCTCTTTATATAATTGTGCTTGTGGTGAACAAAGAAAACCTCTGCGTACTTCAAATACATGTATGACATTAAATCAGCTTCTGAGAGCTGGCTTATTACTCATTATTGCCCAGCAATGACTTCAGACAGCAATGCATAAAACCAAAATGGAGTATCGAAAATCAATGGCTTTGCTGGAGTACTATGCTGGAGTACTGCTGTAGCAATACTCCAGAAGATGTTGTGTAATATTCCTACCCTGTTTCTTTGACAAGGCAGGGAGCTTATACTGACTCGCAAGGACATCTAATCTGAAACAGATTTCCTTACTGTTCAACACTCATTGTAGAATGAGCTCACAAGAAAATTACTCATTAGTTCCAGTAACCTGCTTTTATTTTTATTTCTGTCCCTAGTCACCTTCTTTTCCATCATGTCATTACTCCCTGTAGCAAGTTATGCTGCCTGGAACATGCTGCAAGTTTTAGCAATGCCAGCATGACATACCAGAACAACCAAAAGTATAGCTTGAATTTATCATCAGAGCTAACTGTAGCAAGTGACATTCTTGCTGGTATAAAACTTTCACAGAGTTCAGAGTATCTACCTTATTTTAGATAGTCAGCACTCATTATGGTGATGATTTGTTTTTATTTTTTAAAGCTAAATATAAAATTTAAAGACAGAATACTTGGATTTCAGTTATCCCAGTTCTGTCTCCAGTGACAGTTTTTAGGACTTGGAAAGGAATTCGCTGTTTGAAGTATGCACAGTAAACTTTGTGAAATAATTTTAGAAAGCAGAACAAATGAAAAACCTTGTAAATTTAGGACTGTACATGCAGAACAATACTTCTCATGAGATACTTCAAGCATTTTGAATTTTAAGATTTGTCCAAAAAAAGATGAGTCTCTAAGCGCTAATTAATAACTGTCCAAAACATTTATTTTCTTTGTCTGTGGGGAGACTCTTCCAAATTTGAACAACCGTTCTGGGAATTTTCTGTCTTAAAAGTGTTCAGTAGATGGTGAAGAGGATGTGATCTCTGGCTTGATCACTGAAGGCTTTTACCTTTCAGCAAAACTGTTTAGGTGTGTATTATTACATTTACCTTGAGGCGTGTAAATATCACACCCAGTTCCTTTGCAACCTGAGCCTTAACTGAAAAAGAAATAAAACACCCTTCAAGAAGGAAGAGGGCTGGATTTTTACTTGAAAGTAATTTCTTCAGGGAACTGCACATATAAGTAACTTTCCATTCTAAAGGCAAGTACAGTCTCCATTTGACTACATGTGAATAAAAAGACTCTTGAATCAAAGTAGTCATTACATTTTTCATTTTTCCTCTTAAAGTGTTTGCAAACTGAGCCTGATGGAAGGATTTCATTCCTTAATTTTAACCTTTCTCAATGTACTAAGGAACTGTTTTGTTCTACCAGCTCTCTTGATATGTGCTTAAGAAAAGCATTTATGCAAGAATTTATTATTGAATCCAGTGTTCAGTTTGTGCAAATGATGATGTGTGTATAGTCTCTGTTCCTAGCTGGGAGACTTCCATCTTATGAGCAGAAATAACAGCAAAGGAAAAAAGAAAAAAGAATAGTAAGTAAAAAAAAGAAGAAGAAGAAATCTCGAGAGAGAGAAGAGAGAAGAAAACCCATTTTAAAAGGAGAGAACAGTCAATAAGACAGTCCAGCAAATTTTTGGAGCTTAAAATCTTTTTCCTGTACATTTTTAAACAGGAAGAGGTTTTATATTCGCCTATATACAAGAATGCCAGGTTTAAAAATACTTGATCTCTTTCCCAATAAGAGAAAGATATAAACCAGATTTATTAGCTGCTTATTAGAATTTATGTTCTCTTTTCTCATCACATTCCAACGGAATAAATTGGGACTATGAAGATTAGATACAACTAGGGACTTCAACAAAAACAACAGAAAATATCTGCGTTTGCCTTGAAAAATTTTCAAGGACAGAACAGGTTTCACTTTTTCCTCAGCATTTCAGAGAAGAATAAATTATTTGGGGCTGGTTTTTTTTGTTTGTTTGGTTGGTTGGTTTGGGTTGGGTTGGGTTTTTTTTTTTTTTTTTTTGGTGTTTTTTTTTGTTTTTTTTTTTTGCCTTTTTAAAATATATTTCTGGGCTTACAGTCAAACGCTAATTTATTAGTTTGGGCAGTTAAGTATGCAGCCTAATTTAAGATGTTTTAAGCATCTATAAGTTGTGATGAAATAAATGAATTCTCTAAGCACTCAGAACAATTAGTGGTTAACTGTAAGCATCTACACTTATAAATGTTGACCTGTTTCCATATGGCAGGTTTAAATACAGCATCAGTCACATGTTCTTAAAATATTTGCTGAATACTAAACGTCTGCTTAATATATACTAAATACTAGAACCTCCACAAAATCTATTCTGTAGATTTTTTGCAGTGTTAAAACTGTTTAATTTTCTCAACATGTGACTACCAGGGGGAAAAAAAGCAAGAACAACAATATTAAGAAGCCATGAACTATGCATAACTATCATTATAGAGTATTTTCCTAAGGATTTCAATGTGTGGAAACCAGCAACACTGGTTGAAAACAGCAACACTGGTTGAAAACAGCAGCACTGCCAGCATCAAGACAAACAAGTCAAGCCTGTCTATCCCTAAAAATCATGAGAATGGCTTAATTATCTGAGGATAAAATAACACTTTTCTTGTAGCAGCATATATTTCATTATATGATATTTTACACATATATCAATAATTTTGTATTTCTTTAGGTCACTTTGTTAGCCTTCTATTTTCATTCACTACGGTCTCAAAAGGAAGTCAACAAAAATCAAAATAGGGCTATTATTTTTTCTTCTGGTTTCATAATACCGTGTAAAAACAGCTAAGGAAAAGTTCTGTCCTACTTCATATGATTTCACTGCATTTCTATGTTTTTAAAACTGAAGCTCCTGAAAACAATCATATGTACATTTTTATTAGTTCATATTTGTACATTGTATTACTCTGACCTGCTATAAATATATATACATATATCTCAGAAATGTGTGTCAAATAGATTAATCTTTGGGGAAAAAGGCAGAAGGGAGGTTGGGTTGAAATATAATTACTTTTATCTTAACAGCAAAAGTTGTTCATTTTAGAAGATTCAGTTGTTCTTTAAGGTCTGATCCTGTATTATTCTCCCAGAGAAATCATTTGATAATAAACAAATTTTGATCACTTATGTGGAGTGAGAGTAATTTCTAAATAAATTATGAGCACTGGCATTGTTCAGAGGTCTGGCACGTAAAGATCAGTCAAAGAATACTCCTCAGATATTAAGGATGCCTTGTGAATTTCCCATCCTGATAGTCAGACCCTGTAATACACATTCACATTTTCTCAGTATTTCCTATCACTGATTCCTCAATTTTAGAGGCTCATGCTCCAGACAGAGCTGGGCTGATGAATCTGCCTTGACGCCACTCCGATATCTCATTCACTGTAAAAGAACCTGTCAGTTTCCATTTCTTCTTTAGGTCAGAAGTCAAGGGGAAAAATACCTTCAAAGGATCTGTGAAAGTTGTATTTCCACTTGTACTTCAAGAGTAACACACACTGCTCCCCATCAGTGCATCTGTTATGTCAGCATCACACCAAATATGTTTGCAGCAGTCAGGCTGTTCTTTCACTGCAGCGACAGCATCAGCTAATCCCGGTCATTCTGCAGCACATGTAGAGATTATGCAAGTTTGCTGATATCTCACCCTTGACTGATATTCTCATCTCACTTCTGTATTTTGTACAGACATACTGTTGGTACAGTTCACAATCCTACAGGATTTCTCTGGTTGCTTCATTGCATACTAAGGCCACTTATGTTATTAAGGGCAACTTATCACTGAGTACTAATTTTTATTGGCTATGATGACAACTGTTAAAATTGCACATTTGGAGTGTGTGATGGCTGCTGATTTGTTAGTGTGACCTGCAAGAAGAAGGGTTATCCTTTCAATATATTATGGGCAAGCATCACCAATAATCACCACATTTTCAAGTTAACTGTAAAACCGTCTACTGTGCTCCTACTTCAAGCAGTTGTTTTTGTTTTGGGCTCCTTTAAGAACCCAAGATCCACTGAACTTGCAACAAAATAGAATTTAGTTAGCATGCATGCACAAGTTTCCTTTCTTTCTTTCTTCATTTTTTTTTTAATTAAGCACTCAGACTTACTTCAAAAGTAGCACAAATATGCAAGTCAACATTATGATTAATTACTTCAGACTCAAATGCTTTTATTCTTGGTCTTCATGGAGAATCTATTTCCACTGAGATTTTTTCAACAACTTAAGCTGTATTTAAAGTTAATGAGCTTTTTCAATTAAAGCTTAGATATTTAGCCTTTGGATAACATTTAGAAGAGCCAGGGTGTATCTAATTACGTTGGGTGAATTCTTAAAATGCTCTGCATGTATCTCATTCATAGCGAGCACGTTTTAAGTTGTGGGCACATACTGGACTGGACTTCACTCTAGACTGAGTGCAAATCCCTCTTATGAAAACAGTATTACCAATAGGCCTGAGAGGCCAAGGAATGACTGCACCAGCAAATGCACTAGAGAACACGTTCAGTATCAGCTATTCTGAATGGCAGAAAATCCAGGACTACAATTCGGTTAAAAACTGGACAAGCAAAAGAAGGCTGCGTAAAGTGTAAGAACTTCGTCTAAACTGAACAAAGCATGTCAGAACAGAATACTGAGAATGTGCTGCTCACTTACAGAAAAAAGCAGTGAAGTCAACAGAGGGATTAAGCTAAAAAAACCTCTACTCTACTATAAGCAGAAAAAAAAAAAAAAAAAAGATACGTGATTTTCAAACAGTGTCCTTTGGTCCAGATGCACACAGGGAGGAAGTCTGTCAAAGCTGATTTCTGCTTTCCTGTGGGAGTCCTTTGTTTCTAATCACACTTCCAGGCTCCTGAGGAGCAGAAGTCAGCACTAGAGAGAGCCTGACTCGCTCAGTAGAAAGTGACACATCAGATTAAGCTGTTGCTTACATTCAGGGTAGATGTTTCAATGTGTTTTGCATCTTGTACGACTTTGAGAAGATCACTCACAGTAGCCCATTCCTGAAGTCCTGTAAAAGGAGGATGTCATTATTTCCCTATCTAAAAAGGCAATTGTGAGTATGTGTGCTGAAGCAAAGAACTGGCTATAAGGAAGGACTGAAATAAACACATACGTAAATAATAAATAGCATTAAGCTGAAAAGTACATCTACAGAATGGAATTCCAAGAATTTTAAATGAAGGAATCCTAACCACATATTCCACATAAAGATATGAAGCAGAAAGTCTTGGGAAGGTAAAATCTGGGTTCAGGTCTCTACTACTTGTATAGTGTAGAAGTGCCTTCACAGAGCATATTTGTAGCAACCCAGCTCACTTCTATGTTAAAACTTTGCAGATAAAAACCTCTCACTACTATTAGCTTAGTTTGATGTTTCAAATATATGCTTTTCTCTGTTTTGCCCTTTGTTGGTTTCCAATTTGTTTAGCCAGGCTTAACTCATGCCTTAGGAAATTCATAGCTGTCTTTGACTTGACCAGTTGGTTGTGCAGCCTCTTGGTGCAGAAAGGGGACTGAACTGCAACTGTTTACCCTTCTGAGGGCTCTGATTTTAATTCTATCTTCCCCATCCTGCTGCCAGTTTTCAGAAAAGTCAGTGATGGTATAATAACCTTAATTCCCTGAAGCTAACCACTCGCCACACAACTGTTACAGACAAGGGCACAACAAACAGAAAGATGTGGCTCCATAGAGCTTTATTTCCAAGCAGTCCTGACTAAGAAAATGTAAGGGCAGGGAAGAAATTTCAAAAGCTACAGTAGATGATGTGATTTAAAGAACAGTCACTAAAGGACATGGTCTTATGTTTTCTCCTCCCCATTCTGTTTCATGCAAAACACAAAGAAGAAAGTGCAGTAGAGCATAGCTCTGAAGTCAACACTTGCATTGCATCTTTCTGACACTGTATTTACTGCAGTGACAGATAAAAAAAGAAATTGCTCTTTTTGTGACTAAGACCTCAGTCTAAATCAGAATGTAACAAAGCTGACAGCTGCTTCTTCAAGATTGTTCTGAGGATATATCTGACTTGAAAGAAAACATCACCTTTCTCCCTAGCAAATTGTGGCATTAAAGGGGAAAAGTGGCAAAATTCCAACCATAGCTTGCCAAAACTGTGAATTTTAAGGTATTTGTCTGAATAATAAAAATATCCACCATGTTCCCAGCACTGAAGTATGGCTGTTTTCCATCCATTCAAATTTCCTGTGTTTTTTTATTAAAAACAATGTAGAAAAACCTTACAGAGACCACAAAAATGCAACTTCATATCATATTTTGCTTTGAGAATTTTCTCCACATAGAATTATTCAAATCATACCTCACACTTCACTGAACCTTTATTGCTCATTGTTTTCAGAATGACAGAGCACATTTCATTACAGCTGAGTTTTCATCTACCAGGTAACAAAGTCACTTTTTCCTTGTCAGGTATGAGTCATCACTATGGACAGCCTGATTATTAAGAGGGGTATGCACCATGCAGCCCACCATTCTGGCCAGTTAAGACTCAAGAAGTAGCTGGGAGTACACGCTGGGCACTGGACTGGGCTTAGCTGTTGGAAAGAAATTCTTCATGCAATTACTCTTGAAAGGGCCAGGCCTTTATTTGTACCTTTAGTCATAATCACCAGTCTGGCTTTTTAAAACGGTTCAGGTGATTTGATAGCTTATAGTAGCGATTTAGCTTTGTCTGGCTGATAAATGCACTGAAAACAGAAATATATTAAAACAGCAAGCATAGTTGGAGCTACAACAAATTTAAGAAGGTGCTTTAAGAACTTACCAAGATACCTTTGTCACTCTTTTTTGGACTTCTGTCCAAGTGACTTCAGCTTGAAAGCATTAAAATGAGTTCTTTATACATGCTTTGCAGGTGAGGGTTCTTTTCTTTCTTTTCTTTTCTTTTTTTTTTTTCTTCCTTTCTTTCTTTCTTTTTCTTTTTTTTTTTTTTTTTAACTTTAATTTGCTGTTTGATTCGCCCCAGGATTTTCAGGTGTTGCACGAAGGAGTAAAGTACAGAAAGTACCTCGATTCTTGGTTGTCAGCCATTGGATGATGGCCACAGCATTATTAAACCATCCAAGCATGCTGGGTCTCAACCACAGAATTTAATTTTCCCTACTGCAGGGACTAATCAACTACCAGAGGCTCTAAGTCCTGGGGAGACTGTTTTTATCTGTATTTTTTTCTTCTAAAAACTGAAGCACAGCTAATTTTACAGTTTTGTCTATCCTCAGGCTTACAAACAATGACAGAAATGCAGCTTGATGAGAAACAGATAAAATGTGGAATTTATGCTTACACTATGACATAAATTAAAGAAAGATGAAAGGTCTAAGTAATTAATTGCACCTCCATAAGTTGGATAGAAGGACCCCAGATTCCCTTGAGTGAAGGGGAAGAAAAAAAACTATAAAAAGGAAAAAAAAATCAGCAGCTACTTCTTGCTTTGTGGAAAAACAAAACAAACAAACAAACAAAAAAAAAAAACCAAAAAAAAAAACAACCCCACAACTCAGGGAGAAAAGTCAGTTCTTACTGAAACTAACTCTGTGGACAAGCTGAATTCCCATTTCTGAGACTTCCAAAGACATTTACAATACACACATTTGTATCTTAAATTTAGTATTCATAGGAACAATCAATCATGGGATTCATCAAGTAGTAACTCTTGAACTTGAGCAATTGCTAGCACAATACCTTTTTTTTCAGGATCTCCATGTGTATGTTCACTACCCTAGAAATGTGAGTAGGCAATCGAGCCATGTAAATTTCACTTACTGAGAACCGTAAAATCTGATGCTAAGAGGAAAATGCAGAGAGGGAAGAAAGGAGAGAAAGGAAAGAAATATTGCAGCTCAGCACCACTGCAGTATTTATCTACCTTATTTTTAATTGGAGAAGCTGTTTCTTGGAGTTCTCCCAAGAAAGACAAGGGGGGAAAAGCTCCACAACAAAATAATGATACCTCAAACTTACCAATACTGGAGATAAAGGCAGTACTACGCACATGTTAAATTTTATCAGAAAAAGATGGTCACAAGCAGCAGTTCACATGACTAAGACAGAATTCTTTCAAAATGACGGCTGTTCAGGGTTTATAGGAAATATTATCTTTAAAGGTATTTGGAAATAGAAGAAAGTTTCAACCAAAGAAAACAATTATAAATATTCTTAATTGCCTGGAAATAATTTGTCATACAAAATTGGACTGAGATACATTTATACAAAAGTTTCAGATGCGTTGATGTTGTAATGTCTTTTAAGAGCCCAGCATGTTTTTGCACAGAGTGTTCCAATAACACATTAAAGAAAAGGATATGACTTTCACTTTTATCTTCCACCTCCCTTCCTCATTTCATTCTCTCCTGCACTTCTTTCTCTTCAGTTTCTTTTTCTTTCTTTTCTTTTTTTCCTTTTCTTATTTTTTTTCCATCTTTGCAGAGCAGAGGAGAGCATAAAGTAACTGGAAGACTCTGTAACTGCTACTCCGTTTATTTTATTATTTCAGGAATTCTTTCCAAGTTGGGTTGCAATTACATTTAAAACTAGAGAATAATGGGCTATTGACATGTATATGGTTTTAGAAATATAAGGCCTCATTTTCTCAGCTGGAATTTCCCCACAATGTGCATTTGCATTACATTAGAGATGCTCTTTTTAAAAAGAGCATAGCCTACATTCAGAAGTTTGACATTATCTGGGTCAGAGGCAATGTTTAAAAGCAATAGCCTTACATCTACTCTGAATCTCTAACAGGCACACACAATGCATTAGTGAAAAAGGGGGAAACACTGAGAGGCTCTCCATATTAAGCCATAGTTTATGACATACCTGCCTGCACCAGACATTAATCTGCAGGAAATGGATTGTCATGGTCATGGTCACTTGCTCCACTCCAAATGCATATACATTACTTAAATTGAAATCTGCACTTCACAACCTGTGCAGTTTGATGTGACCAGAAATGGTAGGATCCATAAACTAGCAGTTTTCATGGTGCATATAACTGTTGCCATTTTCAATGTATTTACCTACACAACTAGCAGCTGCAAGCTTTTCCTTCTGTCTTAACAATGATGGCATTATTCACCCTTTGCTCAGCTGAGGTCTAACTAGCTTGTCAGGCTCAAAATCACGTGGCACTGGTTAGGTATGTAAGCAACTCAGTACCTTTCTTGTTCCCAGAAGTGCCTAAGACATAATGAAAAAGGAATGCAGAAGTTTTTCACCTGTTATAATTGTCCTATAAAGCCCTATACAATGAACTTCTTGTCATCTTCCAAGAATGGGTCATTTGTGAATGGTAATGCTTACAAAAGTGTGTTTTATGAATAGAAAGTGTAACTGGTGTGATAATGCAAATGAAACCCAGGGAGGTTGCGCAAGACATCTGTAACTTTCTAATTCACCACTCGCAAGATTTTCAGATATCAGAGGTTTAATTTATCCTGCAGTGACATTCTACATTCTAAATGAAAAGTGCTCCAAATTAGTACCATCCTACTGTAATTACTGAGAAATGAAAGTCAACATAAACTGTTTTTTTTTTTAATTACTTCCTCTTTCCCTGTCTCATTTCTAACATATCTCCCCACTCCCACTGCCTACCACCATCAAAAATTTCTCTCTTTTCAAGTCCTCTGTATTAATGCTCTCTTTCTCTCCTTCTCACCAATCTGGTGTAACCTTTGCTGCTCATTTAACTCTTCATTTTTCCTAAACCTGCACAGTATCTCATATACAGTATGTCTCTCTTGCTATTTTTTCAGTTTTCTTTAGCTGCATCTTCCACAGATTCATGGAATGGCTTGAATTGGAAGGGACAAAAGCTTCTCCATTCAAAGCTTCTCCTCTCTTGTCCATTCTGTTCTATCTTCCAACCAACAGACCACATTCTCCTGTCCGTTTCCCTCTAACTTTTCTTCTAAGTAAAACCTACATTTTCTTTGATAAACAAACCCTTCTTGATGACCTGTCCTCACCTCCCTTCCTCTAGCTGGCAACAGCAAAAAGATATACATTACTGTGTTTGAATTTCCAGATCCAGTTTTCCTAGAGCTATTGAGACAATAGTTATTGTAGAAACAGCTGCTTAGTAGACCACAAAATGTGTCCAAAATATTTCTGTCCCTTGACTCCTGGAAAAAAGGAAAACTAAAAATTAACAGCTTCACCAAGACCCTCTTAAGATCATGCAGGACATCCCACAGGACTGAAGACTGTCATTCTTTCAAATTCTTCCAACTAGTTAAGGAGTGTAGGTGAGTCATGAAAAATGAGAATTTGAGATTCTAAAACTAGCAAATGTCATTCTTCTTCCAGCCAAAGTTTCATCATCTTTCCCCAGGATTCATACCAGCCCTAACATTGTCCTGGCCAAAAAAAGTGTATTTTTCTGAAGGAAGATTTTTTATCTCATTGTAACAGAGAAGAAAGAGAAGATCTGCTTACATATATGTTTGGGTTCTCTGCCACATCAAAATGAGAGATTTTATAGTGCTTTTGTTTCCTCAGAGCTCTGTAACTCTTAAAATTCTTTTCCTCCTAAATAGAGAAGGTGTTGGGAAGTGGTAACAGATGGAGTGATGTTTTTTCCGTGGCATGTAGGCAGTTCCCAATCTTTCCCCAAATACAACCTATCAGGCTGGCAACTTGTCTGCTTGTAAGCAAGCATTACCTATACTGCTTTTGTGTACTATGCACCATCACATGGGGTAACATGGTTTCACTCCACAGAGTTTCAAATCATGCTCCAGAAAGGACAAGTTCCCATTTTGATATCTTTTTGTCACAGATGAAATTAGTACTTAGCACTACCTATAGTTCAGGGAGAAAAGACAATGCTTGTAACTCTACTAACAACATTGTACATCCCAGTGCCTTTGTGACCAAAAAGAATCCCTTCAAGAGAGCACTCCGCATTTTAAACATATTTTACAGTTTCAGCACATGGTAATGTGTGCCCAAAATACTAAATCTGATTAAAATATTATTGTGTGAGAAAAAAAAGAATTAAGCATGGAAAAATGCAAGAAATTGTGTTAGTTGCTAAAAGCAATTAGGAATGAAGCAGGAATTGGTGGCGGGCAATAATCAAAGGTAATGGCCTTAGAAATGGCACTGCTTTATCTATTTTAGCAAAAATCTTTGTCCTCTATACGAGACTATATTTGCTTTTCAAACTGTTTAAAAGCAAAGCAAAGTAGAAAGGTGTGTTAATAGAATGTACATACAATGCAATAGCAGAGAAATTCCTCTGAAACTCAACATCTATTAAGTAAATAAATATTCTGTCATATTTCTGGGATGAAGAAACATCAAAGTCAAGCAAACAGTTTTTAATTTGCTGATAAGCAGCAGTAGCAGATGTTTCCCTACAATTCTCTGATTCTGTAATGGATGAGGCCAGGCTCTTCTCAGTGGTGTGTAGCAATAGGACAAGGAGCAATGGCCTAAACTTGTGCATAGGAAGTTCCATACAAACATGCAGAAGAACTTCTTTATGGTAAGGGTGACTGATCACTGGAGCAGAGATGTTGTGAAGTCTACTTCTGTGGAGACATTTAAGATCCATCTGGAAACCTACCTGTGTGCCTTATTGTAGGGTACCTGCTTTAGCAGGGGGCTGAGCTCAATGATCTCTTGAAGTCCCTCCCGATCTCTGCAATTCTGTGATTCTGTGATTCTGACAGCTGTATTGCAAGTAAAAAAATATTTAAACTAATCTGTAATGCTAGCAATTTTGCCCGATGAACCAAAGAGAGTAGTTTAGAATTGAATATGACCTGATAATGTAGAAAGTGAGTACTGTGGCTCATTTACTGCTTAGTGTAGCAGCACAGATATTTCAGCAGTGCTTCACACAAACTCTGTGAGAGCAAAACAGTGGCCATGCTGAAACTGAACCATGACATTGCATTCATTTAGGAGGCAAGCAAATCGTTCGTACGGACATTAAAACCTAAGATGATGAAGTTTGTTATCTGCCTTGAGCCTGAATCTGTGCTCTGGAAACTCTAGACTTACACATGAGTCTGGTTACATCAGAATTTGAAAATAGATCTTGTCATACCTCTAAATGCAAACATTGCTGAGGCATGTTTGCCTCCTAAGTGGCCCAGCTGCATGTCTGGATCACAAATAGTAGACAATTTCCCAATAGGATCTACTGAGAAATTAAGCCTGGAAAATGGTGGAGAAATCAGATAGCGGATAAAAAAATCCGCTGCTGGGAAAGAGGCAATGGAATCAGTGCTGTTCTTTGTTAATGATCTTATTTCACAGTCATTGCTGACTGAGTTATTAAGAAAATCAGGTGACATTTTATAACTCTAAAGATATACGTACATTAAAATGGAAAAACAATCACCAATAAAAAAATCAGGTGACATTTTATAACTCTAAAGATATATGTACATTAAAATGGAAAAACAATCACCAATGTTTGTTCCTATTGAACTGATTGAACTCCACTATGAACAAACTTTAACATTTTGCCAGGAAATTCTTCATCAAAGTAAATATGAAAAGTGCATTCCATTGCATTAGTGTAAATTGTAACAACAAATTGGAAGTACCAAAAATTCTTGAAGGGTATAGTTTTATTATGTTTATTTAGAGCATTTTACTTTCCATTATAGACTTCAACCAATCTTGTAACTTCTTCTTGAAACACTTGAAGACACTGGTTTCCAAGCTCTAGCTAAAATTGTCTGTTGCATTATAATAGTCATCATGCTATTCCTTAGGGTTCATAGTTGGGTAAAATGTTTGCAGAGACTTCAGCTAAGGAAAAGAGCTGTTCCTCCTACGAAGTGTAGTTTTGCAAGCATTTGGTATCCATTGTCAAACACTGTTGCTTTCTTCCATGGACTTGCCTTCCCCAGGACTGCATGGTTCCTACTGAAGATAACAAATGCAACTGAAAATTATTTTTCAAGACCAAATCAATCAAAACTTTGTGGCTATGCATAGACATACACATTTTGTATATGTCTGTATCTACATATCTTTGTGTATATCTATATCTGTAAATATGTACGTCTACATACACTTACAATCACATAGAGCAGAGAAGAATACAATTTGTGTTTTGGAAAACATCCTACAACTGACATTTCTTGCATATTATTCCACAGCAACAGCAGCTCCTAAAACTGCAAAAGGAGAAACAGGCTGATTTGATAACAATCACACTGTGAAGTCATAAATTGTAAAACTCTCCATGCAAACAGACGTGAAATCATCTTTAACTACCTCTTATTTTTTAACAATAAGTTGCAGTGAAAAGGTACTTTATATCGGATTATTTGTGTACCATATATATCACGAAGCTGAAAATGTTCATGAGCATTTTAAATGTTGACTAAATAGGGAGTTGAAGACTTAGGAGACCTACACAAGATTGCTGAGATTGTTCCCTGATGTTGGCATGCACTTGGAAACCAACAGTACTGTAAAAAGAAAAATATAGAATACATTTTTGCTGATATTTTTGAGTAATTAAGAAGGGTTCAGACAAGTTTACCTGAAATCCCTTTTTCAAGAAATTAACTTATACCCCTGCCACTTGCCCCATTAACTTATACCCCTGCCATTTGCAAGGTGGCTTGATTTCCATTCATCTGCTCCAACACCACCACTGCAGTAAAGGGAATTACAAACAGGAATCATAAATATTCTGTTGATTTATTTGGTTAGCACAACTAAATGCATTTTTATAAAGAGATCAGATATTTCATAAAAGAATAGACTATATCAGGCACACCACAGAAGAGCCATAAGGTGAATCTCTACACTTAGAAATATTAAGCTAATATTTCTCAGTAAGTATTATGTGTCCTTCACTGAAAGTAAAATAGTTAGTTTAAGATAGTATTCTCCAAAAGACTAGTCAGCAAGTAATTGGATATAAAATAGAATCATTTAGGTTAGAACAGAATTCTAAGATCAACAAGTTCAACTATTCTAAGATCATCAAGTCTAACTGTTCTTGTCTGCTTCATATTCATGAACTGGTTTCCTACAATCAGATGGAAGGGAAGACTTCCTTTATCAAATAACATCTTTAAAATTAAATCTCCAGGAGAAAACTATATCCGCCACGCTTTTGTAAGCACTGTGCACTAGCTGTTCTTTAGATTGTGTTATGTATGAGGGATAGAACCAGATGGGTGAATGAGATCCAGTCTGCTGTTACAAAAAAGAAATAATTAAAAATAAAAAACTAAGGTAGCAACTATGGCTCAGAATGGGAGAGCTCATAGATTCGGGGCTAACAGCAAAAGTGATCTCCAGCCAAGACTGATGATCTGGGCCCAGAATGAGGTTTCAGCTAAAGATATGCTTTCAGCAAATGATCTGGAATGAATGCTTGATTCGGACTGAGACTGTAAGCTTAGAATAGGTTAAAGCAGGAATTGAATCAGACAGAGGATGCCAGACAATCATTAAAAAAGAGAGGTTATAGGCAGATGTGGTTCAGGTGTGGCTTTGTAAGATACAGATTCAGAATTAAGTCTGAGACCAGATGAACAAATAGGAGGGGACTCTGGATATGAAGTTAAGCAGCAGTAATAGATTTATGTTATCACAAAGGATAGCATCTGGAGTTCACTTGATCTGGCAGCACAATTTGATTGAACTTGAAACTGAATGATCCACCTAATAGTCTGTGTTATGGATATCACAGGAGCTAGGCTAGGTCTAGTCCAGTTCCTGGAAAATGTCTCTGGCTGAATTTTATTGTCAGTGTCAATACAACTGCATCAGCATTCACAACATTTTTTACTGCAAACTCAGCAGAAAATGTGAAACGACTGTAGATCATGATCTGTGCATCAAAGGACTCTGCTCATTGGTCTTAAAGTGTTGTGTAAGTCACATTCACCCTAACCCGGTGAAGATCCATGCCAATTACTAACTTATTATTTTATAAACAAAAGGAAGTATACATGAAAAACTGAATATATTATATATATTCCAGGTAACCAAATAGCCAAACTAGCAAATTCACAACTGTTACTATTATTGTTATTATCATTACTGTCCTTTTCTGCCTAAGTATGCTAGCTCTTCTGCTTACCTAAGAGCAGAGATGCAGTATGTAACTTGGGGTACAGCCAACCAGGTGTTACCTATGAATACTCAGAGAACAGAGAGAGCACAAAAGTATTAGGCCTTGAGCCTTTCTCCAAGAGTTCTTTATCCCATCCCTCGCCTTCTACAGCAGGCCTAAGAGAATGTGCCACTGCTGAGTCACCTGGAAGACAGATCTTGGCATAGTTTTCTCCTTTCCTGCCCCACATTTCATTGTTAAAAAAAAAAAAAATAAAAATGTTTTGAAGTGACACCAAGTTCTGCATACATCCGATACTCATTTTCCCAAAGCATTTTCCCTGTTTTCATAGATAAACAAACATGCTGTTCAAATTAAGATGTCATTTTTTGAGGGCATGGAATGGGAAGGTAGGGTCAAAGGGAAAAGTGCTGCAAGCTATTTTTCTGTTTTGAGAAAAGATGGGAAAACGGCATTTGTTTCAGAGTAGCATTTGTTTCAAAATAAGAATATTATGTTTGTTGTCAAAGCCAGGGGAATTTGCAAACATAACTACATCATCAAAGTATTATGGAGTCCCACAATAAGAAAAAAGATGTATGGATAGTTAGAGATGGAGAAAGTCCTTACATACACATAGTAAGTGCAAATGAAATGCAGGAAACACAAAGCAGGGAGAAGGAAGGGAACAGGTTCCATGAGAAGTACATAACTGCTCCCTCTGCAGAGCTGCAGCCATGTGGTGTGGGAGAGATGGCATCACAAGGATGACATGCTAATGAGGCTGAACTAGATGATGCCTATTCAGCAAAACAGGCTGTTTTTGTTGTTGTTTCTTCTGAAGTAGTTGTAAACCTTTGGATTATGTATTTTGGCAGCAAATGCTGTAGATCCACTTCTTGAAGGGCATCATAGACTTGATTAATGCTAAATCTGAGGCCATCCTTTAATTAATAAAGGTTTTCTGTATTCTTTTTCATAGGATCAAAATTTGCTCTGGTGTAATGAAGAAGTCCATTCCAGACTAGCACCTACGATTTATTCTCTTGCAGTTCTGGGTTTTTAATGCTTCTTCCTTTATGTTTTGGCTGGAAATGACTTTTAATTTTCTAGCTTTGTTGCAGCTATTGCTACTGTATCTCTGCACCTTTCCTGCTGCTTTGTTGTGGGGACTTTTCTTTCTGTGAAAGCTTTTCCCTGGATTCATCAATTGGCTTTTTCTTATCAAGATATCTAGACCAATGTTTCTCTAGTGGACTGTTTTCTTTATAACTTTAAGTAAGAGCTCTTTGTCAAGCACTCTCTGTTCTTGCCTCTGGTGGGAAGGTGAATGCAAGATAAGCTTTGTCCCTTTCCAGACCTCTCAGATGGAACTGGCTCCTGGCTGTATAACTTCATTATGTAATTTAGCTTTTAGCAATAATTTCAACTTGGATGAAGTTCATATTTTCCATGAGTTATTACCTAACTTCAAAAGCAATATCTTCATAGTTGCATAGAGACACAAGTTCTTATACAAATACAGAAGCTATCACAGTGGAGACAAGACATCTAACAACTGCCATCTCTTAAGTTTTTTTCACAATTTTTCTTCAAAAAGGACAAATCTTGCCATAGAGTGATTAATTTAAGGTTAATATCAGTTGAGGGACAAGTAGTTCTTTTCTGATGAACAAGGTAGCCTGTAAAAGGGTTCGGTGTTTAACAGCACAGAATTGTTCCATTAGAGAAGGACTGTGAATACTGAGGGCACTGGCACCAGCACTGCCATCACACATTGCCCCTTGCCATTACCCCCCTGCGGTGGGTGTACTGTCCAATCCACTGTGCCTTTATGTCCTATGGCGGCTGAGTTTGTCCGGAGTGTCCAGATTCCTAACTGTCCACAACCTGCCCCAGCCATGGTCATTTCTGTGAGCAGGACGAGCACCAAATGGTGCTGTGGAACCTTCTCTTGAACCATGGGATCTGAACAGTTACAGAATTTTGCCTTTCTCCATCTTTCCTGTATCCAGACTGTCCTGGATGCCGAAACACAACCCTATCAATGCATAGCTTTTGGGATTCTTGTACTGATGTGCTGTAACCCTCAGCTCTCAGTTGCTCTTAGTTTGTGGTGATACCAGAGTCTTTCTGCTTCCTGCCTCAAAAAGGATTCTTTGACTACTTATCTTTGGATTTAAACCTTGTTCACTGAAAAGAGCATCCAAAATTATCCCTTCAATATCAACCATTAAGTATGCTAATGTTTTTTTGTCTCCTCTCCAAAGGATAATGGTCTTGTCACAAAATCACTTCAAATGTTGCACTTAACATTCTTCTCATGAGAAGAGAAAGCTGAAAGACCATAAACAGTGAAGTGCCATTTCATTGTAAGCAGTGCACAAAAACTGAGTTCCACAAATACTTGACAGAATTCTGATTCTGTGGTACCTCTGTTATGTCCAGTTTTTGAATATGTGACAGATGACAGTCTCTGAGTGTTTTGGTTTCTGAATTTTGCAAAGAATAAAAGATATTTTTAAACTTGTGATGGTGTAAACTTAAGTTCATTTTTCTTTACCTGGCATTTTTGTGTGCTGTCATTGAAGAGTCTTTGTAACTTTTCTCCCAAATCCACCCATTATCTGTTCTTGGTATACTATGCTGATCAGAATATAGCCCAGTTTTTGCTTGGCATTTCATTGCTTTGGCAAAGAACTCCTACAGATTGGATGAGTTCTATCAGTCCTAAAAAGAAGACATTTACAGAAGCATTCTCTCTAAAGTTTCTAAAATTTCTAGGTCCATGAAAGGGAAATTGAGAGAATTCCTAGAGCAGTTTGAAGAAGAATGAAAATGCAGAATATTTGAGTATTTACATGAAGCTGAGTGTATTTACGGCCTGATAGGATCATCTCAGGGTGTTTCAGTATTTTTGCATGTAAAGTAAATATTCAGTCCAATGAGAAGTTAATGGTCATTCATCTGAATCTGACTAGTTAAATGAAGCAAGTCTTTAAAGGTTGTGATAGGGATTTGTTTATCTGTTCCCATGAAGTTATATATTTCCTTCAACACATCCACAGTTTCTGTTATTAACATATCCTCTGTGGAAGTAATTTTCATTTCAAAACTATTAGTGCCAGTTCTAGATGATGTTTCTTTAGTGGTAGTCCCAGAATGACAAGATGTTGTAATACAATAATCTTTATGGAAACTTATACCATACACAAATACCTGGGTATATTTCCAGTAGAAGCACTAGGCTGCAGATAAAAACTGAGGGCATTCTGTGACATACAGAATAGGTAGAAAAATAACAGTTCAGATCTTCAGCTGAATATATGTCTGTGGAAACTCTCAATGAATATCTTATTCAGTTTATGTAACTACTAGCTACCTAGCTCTGTGCATCTGGTTAATATTTCTATATGCACACATATATACAAATGATTCTACTTTTTCCATTATGAAATCTCATTTGACAGAGCTTAATAACTGGGCTCTAGACTCACTACTATTTAAACTGTAGTCAAATACAATTTATCTTCAAAGATTTGTGTTACCATTTGGTTTCTGTTGGATAAAATGTGATTGAAATTGATTTGGATAGTTTTCTTAACTAGAGAATAGCCAAAATAAATTTTATTCTGATCAAATTTTGGATATGGTGTAATTAGTTTTTCAACTGACTAGAAAAAAATCTTCATCAAGAGGAAATAACTGTTACAAGATCTTAATAAAGAATACAGTAAATCCATTTATTAAAAAATAAAAGACTGTTGCATTTATTATAAAAAATAAATTAATCTAATGACCATACATGCAATGGTCATCTAATGACCTTTTTTTCTTCAAGACTTTATTTTATGCTCTGCTGATGAATCAAGCAATTAAAGTCCAAATTCTTCAAATTGTTTAATACTGGCTATTTTCCTGTTGATGGTACCACTCATAAACAGAACTCTTCAGCTTTATGTTTCAAGCTATGCATCAGTGCTAACACTTTTTCCTTGCACAATGCTACAATTTGTGATTCTGTGATGAATAAAGTTACAACACTGTGCACAACTGTCCATTTACATTATACTGAGAACCAGATCCAACTCCTGTGTAACCCCACAAGAACGTCTCCATTGACCACATTGAAGTACATAACTACCACAATACCAGATCCAAACGCCCTAAGCCTTGAAAAAAGTTAGAACTTTATCCAAACTTTTGATTCAAATCCATCTGCAGTTAAACTACAAAGTGAATTCTTGATTTCATCTTAGACTTCAATGTGTATTCTAATTGTGCAGAATTTTAGTGAAGAAATTAGGCTCATAATGACATATAAGGAGCTGCTAGTCTGCCAGTGAAAATACTCCAGCCAGTATTTTCATTGGCAACTGTATTAGAAAGCCTATTCCTCTGTTTTGACATCAGTGGATGTTTCATTCCAAATTTATTATTTATAGTACTATTCACATACATAGTGGTCATTTTTTGTCTGTTTTGTTTTTGTTTATTTCTTAAAATATATGTATATTATAATGTTGATACCCTTCTGAAAAATGACTGTGATATCCGTGCTTTTATCATCAACAAATGTGCTTATTTGGTAGGTTCAGGCTCACACTGGCTTACGTTAGGGACAGAAAACAATGTTTTGTATCTTCCACCAGCCACGCAGGATCATGAAACTTGGCAAAAAAGAGACTTTGGTGTGGATTCTCTTCTTTCCAATTGTATAACAATTCCTAGTAGGTACACGTAAGCAAGCAAAAGCCTGAAGTACCTGCAGAAATAAAAATCAGGATAGAATTTGTTTTGCAGACCATTATTATAGTGGTGTGTGAGAAATCTTAGTTATCAGATCACAGTTTAAATTTTGAAGGGTACAACTTTCACTGCTGTTGTTTGGATTGTGTATTTTTTCTTGAAAGCTCAGGATACAATTCCAGCATAAGTTGCTGGGATACTTTTAAATCATTCTTACCATGCAATTATTTTTCTGAATCACTTTTTAATTGTTCTGGCTTTGGCCTAATCATATATATATGAAGAAGATAGATCAGATCTATCTTTAAATATTTACACAAAATCTCTATGCATGCATAGCTTACAGTATCACAATCTGGAGCATATTCATACTTCATGTAAGAAGATAAAACCATTTTGAAATTTAACTTTCCTTGCCCAGTTTAAATTTGACATATTTTTCTGGAAGGAGAAATTTGTTGAGAGAGCCAGGTATAAGTGAGTATATACAAGATCAAGTGAATCTTGAGCTCATAATTTTGTAAAATCTTACTTTTGCCAACAAACACAGCTCTTCAACACAGTAAATAAGCATGTGGATAGAGTAGAAATATTTTCAGACTATTTTTTATTTAATTATATCTTCAAATATTTGAAAATGACCACCAGTTTTGTTTCTAAAAAGAACTTGTGGTTTGTGCAAAATGCCAAATCCATGGCCACAATTTAATCCATGCACTTGGTTTGTATTCCTGAAAATATAGGAAGTCACCACTGAACCTATTCAAAATCCAGTGTTGCATATACAAATTTTAATTTTGTGGTGGTAGCCTACCTCTCATTTTCATCATCTATCAATAACTCTACCTGAACATCCATTTGTGAATAGATGAAAAATGCTTTGAAATAGATAAATGGAGTAAATGTTAAATGATTTACTCTTGTCCTATCAATTTGCTGCTAACCACAGTTTCGTGATCTTGTAAATTTGGCAAGCAAAGTGTCATGGTTTTGTAACTTTGCTATTGGTATTCCACATCATAACATCATGGACAAATTATCTGTCTGTTCTTGTTTTCATTTAAAACTTACTGGTTTTGCACATCCACATCCACAAAATACCGATTCGTCTTCACTTAAAGAGTGCCACTGCAATCCCACAAATGTTTAGCATGGTAGCTGATTTGAAATCATTACCATTATGAACTGCTGTGCATCTACTGTACAATCCAAAGACAGCTGAAATGCTGTGCAATCTCATTCTCAGAACAGCACTTCTTAGAAAACTGGGCAATACATAGAATATTATATCTGGATGCCCCAAAATAAATGTTGCCTAAAAGAAAGAAATCCTTAACTTGTTTCTCTTCATTGCAGTGAGGAAATTAGTATGGTCAGGAAAATCTGGAAGACTGCTAGAAAAAAATCATTATGGTCTGGTTTGAAATACCTCAGTGGATTTAAAGAAAATCTTTGCCTCAGGAGTAGTTTATTTATTTATTTATTTATTTTGTGGGGGGGAGGGGGGGGTGGAGGGGGAAATCAAGATGTGAAACTATTATCAAGCAAAATTTTATTAAATATATTAATTTCAGAATGCATCTGCCTTGCAACACAACTCAGTGTACATCTTTTCCTCAGATAAAAAGCATATTTTCAGTATTTTTGTACAAAGTGATTAGAATTATTCAGATTAATCTTCAAATTTTGAGGTTCATCCAAGCTGAACAAAGGAGCTGTACTTACCACTAATGACAGGTAGTTTCTCTAGACCGATACGAGGTGGGCAGAGTTGTTACAGAACTACCAACAAAATTCCTACTGGACTTGGACATGCCTTTTTCCTATTTTCCCAAACACAGAGTTAGCATAATGAATCCTCAGTAAAAAGCTTTGATTTGCTGATGAAATGTGCTACGTAGGAATATTAGTATTATTTATTTAAAAAACAAACAGAATCCAAACTGAGCACCTCCCACACTCTGAGAGAATGCTGGAACCATATCCAAAATTGTGGTTTTAACTCAGCTGTAATTTACAAATTATAATTGACACTGAGCAGAAGTACAAAGTGCAATGATAAATTCTACTCACCATCCAAACTGAAAAATATTCGTGTTTTCTTTGAACCACACAACTCTTCCCCATGAAGCAAAACAAAACAAAACAAAACAAACAACAACAACAAAAAAAAACCAAAACAAAAAGACAGACGGAGACAATAAGAGCTTGGGATTCCTTGGTCTCTTCAGATAAAAAAATACAAAATAAAAGACACTGACCTGAAGAAATAAACTTTGCCATCCTCTGTTGGACAGTATCCTTCTGAAATTTCAACACAAGTTGGAAAAACTGATAAACGACTGTTCTGATTAGAGCAACTGAGCAGAATTAACCAGGAGCTAAAAAGTATCCAGGCACTAACTACTGTGCAAGCCAGCTCTTAAAGACTCTTACAGCTTTACAAGTCTCCCTATAAGTGCATCCATATTTTTTCCTATGCCAATTTAATCTTATTAATGACAATTGTTTGGCACACAGGTCGTGAGAACTAGGAAGCAGATTTGCAACTGCTGCGTGACCTCACTTCCAATTGACCTCAGAGTAAATTACACCTTGGATGGTATTCTGACAAATCAGGGTGTTGAGAAAAGCATTAAAGAGAATTAGTAATGGCTAGAAACAGATTCCCAGCAACGCTAAGAAACAAATATGTCTTCTGCATGTTTGTACAGTAGACAAAAGTAGTCTTTGACTGTCATCTTGTAAAATAATTCATAACTCCTGACAGCTGATCAGTTTCAGTATAAAGCAATTATTATTGACCATAAATAAAAGTTTATATTTTTGTGTGTGTGTGCCTTAGGCTGAGCCTTATTTCTAGTGAGAGTGGGACCCCTGTTAGCTTAATCTCCATCAGCTCTTGTGAGCACTCATTGCCATCTAAAAAACAAAACAAAACAAAACAAAAAACCACAAACAAGAAAACAAACAAACAAAAAAGTACTAGAATTCAGGACCTAAAAATAACTCTTCTATGAAAATCCATGAAAACAATGATTTCATATTTCATAAGGAGAAGTATCACTACAACAAAAATATAATAGAACAATGTATATAATAGATGCACATCAAGCATAGTATCAATACAGATGGCACAAAACTGGAAGGAGTGGCTCTTATATCAGATGGTTGCGTTGCTATCCAGAGGAAGTTCAGGCTGGAGAAATGGGCTGACAGGAATGCATTATAAAGCTTTTCCTTCTCTACACAGAGCCTGACTGGAAAAGATGTTCATATAATAGGAGAAAAGAATTGTTTTCTGTGGCTTAAGCAGTCCATTTGAATCAAACTTCAGATAAAAGAAGCTGTACAACAATCTGAAACTGTCGTGTTGCCAAGAAGGGAGCAAATTTGAATGGACATGAGTAGTGATGAAAGAAAGATGTTGCGGAGAAGAAATAGAACATGAAGACAGTGTACTATCTGGGGCAAAGAAAAAATGCTTTAAGTGAATTTATGTTTTACCCATAGCCAACTCAAGCATAAGTGGTGGCCTGCTTGAGCCTGGCTTTAGTAGTCTTTAGAAGAGAAGGTGAGTGTGTTTGAACAAGGTCATACCTGTCTTTTCAGATATTTCATTCCTCTTGGCTAGAATACTTATAGGGTAAAATTACAAAAACCCATCCATACCTAAATGCCGAATCACTTCCAAATATCTAGGCAAATGTATGAAATATAAATGCATATTACCTTTCAGGTTTATTTATGCACAGTGAAGAGTTATGAAACCTTTTAATTTCAATTACCACTTTAATTAATATAATAACTTAGAGCAATATTATTTATTTCATTTTGGCTTCCCCCCAAGTCAAAACCTCAACTCTCATTCTATATATCTTGCTTGGCTAACAAAGATTCCAGCTTTGCAGTTTTTATGTCCTGTTTGTGTTCTTCCATTTTGCTGCCAGACTTCCTATTTGCTTATATGGGACACCCTCCTCCATCTGCTATCTCATAACTATATGAAATGTAATAATTACCAGGTACTGATAAAGAGTTACAGGCTTTGGGAAATAAATATTAAATTTTAACATCGTACGAGTTGCAGAAATAGATGTAAGGGAACATGCAACCAATAAATCAGAGAGATGATGCGGTCAAAATTGCACAGAATTAGAACAGCTTTTTTGATAGATCACAAGTGTAGAGAACAGAAACATACTTTAGAAGTTTACTACTGAAGGCACTCATTATGAATTTCTTGTGTCCTGCCATTCACAAGAGCGAATAAATGCCTTGCAGGCCACTTAAATAGCAGTATTTTTTCCCTACTGAAAAAAAAGTCATAGTAAAAAGACACTTGCTGAAAAGAGTGCTGAAAAGGGAAATGAAAGGAAGGGAAAGGGATAGGAAGGAAGGAAGGAAGGAAGGAAGGAAGGAAGGAAGGAAGGAAGGAAGGAAGGAAGGAAGGAAGGAAGGAAGGAAGGAAGGAAGGAAGGAAGGAAGGAAGGAAGGAAGGAAGGAAGGAAGGAAGGAAGGAAGGAAGGAAGGAAGGAAGGGAGGGAGGGAGGGAGGGAGGGAGGGAGGGAGGGAGGGAGGGAGGAAGGGAGGGAGGGAGGGAGGGAGGGAGGAAGGGAGAAAGGAAGGGAGGGAAGGAGGGAGAGAGGGAGGGAGGGAAGGAAGGAATGAGGGAGTGAAGAAGGGAAGGAGGGAGGGAGGAAGGATGGACCTCAGCCTGGAGGTTCTCCTTTTTTCCTGTTGATGTATTTATGAAAGCAGTTTTGATTTGTCTTCTAGTGCATCAACTATACTGAGCTAACTGGACTTTGGTCCTACTAATTTTCTCCCTGCACAGCTGCCTGACACCTCTGTAGTGCCCTGCCCATTTTTCCAGAGTCCCTACACTCTATTTTTCTTCCTGAATTCATGAGGAATTTCTCTGTTCAGTCATGCTGGTCTTCTCTTGCACCAGCTTGACTTTGGGTGCGTTGGATAAGGCCTGGTCCCCTGCCTTTGAAATTGAAGAAGGCCCAGCCTTTCTGACTCTTTTGCCTTTCCAAACCACATCCCAGGAGACTCTGTTAGTCAGGTGAATCAAGATGCCAAACTCTGCTCTCTGGAAATCCAACTGCTTTCCTTACTTCACCATGGATCAAAAACTTAGCTGAATATAAAACAAGAAAATCTTGGAGTAAGGCTTTGATTTTATAGCTTCAAAAGACATCAGAAACAAATGATGACCTAATATAGTTTTTATTAGAGAAATTGTGTCCCAGATACATGAAGGTCACAACCTTGAAGGTGCTGAGTATTTCTGGAGTATTGCTGGCACTCAGAACAATATTCAGATCAGTTCTACTGCCAGTGATTTTTTCTTATACTGGTACTTAATCTGGTTATCAGTAAAGCCAAACTAGCTTGATCTTTGGTTATGTATTTTCACTATTATTATTATGTTTTTAGGCACAACATTTCTGGCCCATCAAGGCAGCACATTATAAATACAAAGGCTGTTATTAAGTGCAGCGCTGAACAAAACAAAAACAGTATAATTTAGGGACTAAGAAACCATAGGCATACATACAGTCCTGTGATCCTCAAGGTGCATTGGATTGCATTATTTTTATATACAGATCACGATGAACATGGAAATACCAAATAGTATATTTTAGATCAGAGAAAACATATTTCCTGCAGAGCAAAATGGAAAGGAAAAATTACAGTCTTGACATTGCCAAACACTGAACTTCAGCAAAAGGGTTAGAAAATTAAAAGCAAGAAATGTCATTTTCCATAAGCAACATGATACAGTATGTGGTATATTTACAGTAGGATGTGAATATTTGCGGCTGTAAGTTTGTGATGGGGAGACCATTTCTCCTTCTCCTCTGATATAATATTTCAAACAGTGGATTATATTTTTTGGATGCTGTTCAAAATGTACAAAATTCAAAGACTGGTGACATAAGTTCACTTCATCTATGGTTTCATTTAATAGGCCTTGGCTGTATTATTTTTTATAACTATACTATTTTCTGCTTTATTGCTGAATCTTTCAGCTAGCTCACTTTATAGAAAATGTAGCAGTTTCATGACTTTATAAATGTGCTATAGTGCCGTTGTTACAGTGGTTGCACGTCTATGTGTGTATGTACCTATCTATCTATACCTACAGATAAATATAACTATCTCAGAACACTCATTGTTTTAAACTTTAATCATGCATAAAAACTGCAAAGTGCTCAGAGTTTAAAATGACTTCTTGAGTGCTACAGAAATAAAATTAGAGTAGTTTTGGCAGAGTTTAGGATGGATCAACTGCTTAAAGGTACAGTGTTCCATTTTGCTGTGATAATGCCTGGAAATACAGCTCATATTCCAAGCAAATTAAACTCTCCTAAAAAAAAAAAAAAAAAGTTTAGGAGCATGTCAGCCTGTAGCAGCTGTAGCACTACACATTTTCCCTGTTGCCATACTTCCCACCATACATCAGAGCAGACCATGAATGCGTTTCCTTGCTTTTGACACTCCATTTAATTCTCACAGACTGAAGCGCACATCCAGGAAGCTTCCTCAAGTTCTTGAGTTCCCGCACTTAGGTTTCAGCCTGGCCCACATTGCAAATGAAGAGACATAGCACAACTTCTCTTTGGCATCTAACGAGAACTGCTGACTGGTCAAAACTACACATGCATAGATAAAGAGACGATGAAGGACTTAGCAAAACCCTGTGGGCTGGGAAAGGCAAAATATTCTTACTAGCATGAGCTCCCTTATACACAAATTGGGTCTCACAGAAAAAAAAAATAATAATAATAATAAATATATATATATATATATAGCTTTAGGTGCTTAAGTTTATTCTGCTGTTCTGAGAGAATCACAGACCTCCCTCCATTGTAATTTTAACACCTTAGTGTCTTTGTAACAAAATCTAAATTCTGGAGTCCTTCTTTTGAGAATCTCAGCTTTCATCTGGATAAAGACTACACAAGGATATTAAGAAAAAAAGAGAGAAATTCACAGTCAATATAAACACAAACATGACTAACATAAAGTATAAACTGAAAAATGGACAATTTTCCTTCAAGTTAAACAGTATGTATAAATGCAAAATCAAGGCATAGTCAGAGCTGTGCTACTGTGAAACAGTGAAATACTGACCAAACTACACAGGTTGCTCTGAAATTAATACCTTCCATTTGTTTCCATGGAAATGTCAATAGTTGCAATTTTTTCTGCACAAAGGAATTCAACTCCACACCTTTGCTTTATACCCACTTCCATGTCAGACACCATTCTGTCAGACTGCCTTTCTGCTGCCATCTGTCACATGGCAACAACATGGAATGGAATATTTTCTGGAAGGTTCAACCTCTACTGCTGTACCTCCAATATCCACCTTTGACATTGTGGAGCAACATAATAAAATAGTATACATAAATAGTATACATTACTTTCAGAGCAGCCTGTGTAGTTTCAGCAGGGCAAGAGGTTCATAAGGAGAGGGAAAAAAAACAAAACAAACAAACAAACAAAAAAACCCCACTGTTTTGTGATCTAAAATAGTAATGTTTAGTATATGGAAAATTAATGATCTTAAAACACAAGGAACAAAGAATCAGCTACATATAGAGACTTCTTTTAACTTTACCCAGTGTGGCTTCAGCTATTGTAATTTCTTTAACAGGAGAAGCAAAGCAGAAAGGAGTATCTTTATCTGAGCGTAGTAGGAATTGTGTAAAGGACAGAGAACAGCAGAGAAGCTGAAAGGCCAGCCTCTTCCTAGAAGGTGGTATGCCTTTTCTACAACCTGTGGGAACACTAATTGCTAAATAATTAAAAATAAAGTTCTTAGTGAAGGACTGAAGAAAAGCTTCCTTCCTTCTCCCATGTTCTTTTCAAGATTTCACTCTGTTGCCATTGTAAGAAGTTTTATTTATCCTTTCAGCCTTGCTTTCCTTATTATCAAGAAATATATTATCTCTTTGAGACATCTCAGTGGTAACCATGATCTCTTACAAAGTTTCTTGCAAAATTTGCCATTATCTTGGACTCCAAGCAGTAATGTGCCTATACCTGTCATTTCTTGCCTTTTATATACAGAAGACCTTTTTCAAAAGCGTAAGTGGCATACTGTATTAGTGTTTTAAAGTATGTAAATTCTTAGTAACTCATGCTTCCTGGCATGCGTCTTGTCAAACAGCAGTGTAATAAGGTTCTGAACTAGTGACATGGCACACTGTAGACAGGGACTTGAGCTGGGGAAACAGCTCTCTTCCCAGGCCCTGGACTTACAGAAGTGGGAGCCTGTAAAAAGTGGCTTGCTTGGGGGCAAAATTTTCTAACAAGAAAATGCTCTGAATATCCACAGGAAAGCTCATATAATCAGCATACAGCATTCTCTCAGACAATCTAAGGCTTTACTGGAGAAGGAAAAAAAAAACACCACTGCAACAAGAAATCTTTTAACTCAGTGCATAATATAAGAGGATTGTCAAACTGGGTAGGCAGAAGTTTATCACACTAAAAATTGTTATTCATATAAAGTAAAGCTTTGTTTAGGCTTCAGTGAAAGCAACCAAATTTTAACAACAGAAGTTCTGTTCTTCACTTTTTTTTTTTTTAACTCCCTTTCCACATTCAGTTCCTCTGTCCCTGCACCTGCTTCCAGTTTTGGCTTCTTGGCAGTTATGCTTAAAGAGACATCAGCTGGCAGTGGCCAACTGTTAAAAGCTCCCCTGCAATGCAGCTTTGCAAGTGCCAGCTATTTATTCTCTGGTGCATTCCAGCTTATCACAAGGTTTCTCTCCCCATCTTTTCTCTGCTCTCAGATTTCACTTCCAAATAACAGCAAAAGATCTGAATTATGGCCTACTTTTTTGAGAATGGGTGAAATGTGGTCATTTCTGTTTGTTGATGTTGTAATATTTTGATCTGATAGGTCTTGCAGAGAATTTCAACTATAACACCATTTTGTCATTGCAGACTTAGCTGTTGGACCACAAGTTTAGTTCTGTTTGAATGGCTTGTCCTTTCAGACAGGTGGCAGGATAGCTAAACTGCAGAGATTTTGATGTTATTTTCTTGCCTTTCTGTGTTTCCTCTTCTGCTTTTCCAAGTCCAGAGTGCTATCCTTGAAAAAAAAAAATATATACATAAAGCAGGAAACAAAGACAGTGGAAGGCAGAATAAGTATTCAACACAGACAGATTGTTCTCATGCTGCCTTGGAGATCACAGTTCAGTCTGATCTCCAACGTACTAGAATAAATTTAGAGCTATTAACAACATCAGATTCATTAGACTGGCTCCAGAATTCCATGCATGGAGGGATAAAAAATTGGCCCTAACTAGACATTTTTCAATTCACTAGATTATTTCAGAAGAGAATGAGAGAGTGCCACAGATGTGTGAGAATTCCACAGTATATTTTCTTTGGAAATTTTGAACTTATCTCTGTTGTGTGTTGTCTGAATTCTCTTTCTAGGCCATCTGGGGAGATGATAAAGAATGTGATTTTCACAGTCTGAACTTCCAGACTGTATCTCAGACTCTCTGGAGATAATGCTGGGTGGGAAAGGATTGCTCCCGTGCTCCCAGTACAGATGTCTTTTCTTTTCTTTTCTTTTCTTTTCTTTTCTTTTCTTTTCTTTTCTTTTCTTTTCTTTTCTTTTCTTTTCTTTTCTTTTCTTTTCTTTTCTTTTCTTTTCTTTTCTTTTCTTTTCTTTTCTTTTCTTTTCTTTTCTCTTCTTTTCTCTTCTTTTCTCTTCTTTTCTCTTCTTTTCTCCTCTCCTCTCCTCTCCTCTCCTCTCCTCTCCTCTCCTCTCCTCTCCTCTCCTCTCCTCTCCTCTCCTCTCCTCTCCTCTCCTCTCCTCTCCTCTCCTCTCCTCTCCTCTCCTCTCCTCTCCTCTCCTCTCCTCTCCTCTCCTCTCCTCTCCTCTCCTCTCCTCTCCTCTCCTCTCTTTTCTCTTCTCTTTCTCTTTTCTTTTCTTTCTCTTCCCTTCTCTTCCCTTCCCTTTTCTTATCTTCAGCAGCAGTTTATCACAAGGCATGTATCAGAAGCATTAAGGATCTATTAATCTTTACTCTTTCAATAAACCCTAAGCCTATTCCTGTATTCCTGTTAATTTGAATATTTCTATTGACTATAACCAAGGCTGAACCATGTTATCCCTTGCTGAAGGCTATGCCACTCATGGAAGCAAGGAACAGAGTGGGACAAAAACATTAGTAAGGTCAATGCACAGTCTCTTTGGAGTAGAGAAAAAGTATGTTCCAGAACAGTTACAGTAAAGCCAGGTTAGAAAGCAGTGTTGAGTTTTGGAGAATACACAGCTCAGAGAGATAGAGCCAATAGGAACAGTACCCAGTTCCAGATGCTTTGCTAGATTATATTTCTTAACTGTGGAAAGGTTAGATGCAGTCCACAAAGTGTAGGTCAAGAACAGACACATTTCAAACCTCTGAGGATGCCTCTGTCAATGGACATATAAAACAATTGCATCTTAATGCCTAGCTTGTGTATGAGGAATTGTGGCTCTGAAAATGATGCTTAGAATCCAAATGTACTGGCTTGGAAAAGAATGCCCACATGTAACCTGATCCATAGAAATGCTGAGAGAATGGAAATAACAAGTTTGAGCATTATATAATATGAGGTGAAAGAGCTTAAGTTGTGAGCAACTTAACTATTTACTGTTTGATTCCTCTATACTCAGGGGAAGGTAATTTCTCTCTTTGTAAATGAGGAAGATTGCATCAAAGATACGTGGCTCTAAACCACAGACTGACTTCCAATAACCTGATTTTTTTGCTACACGCTTGAGACAAAAAGGGAGAGAGGTAGCATGATATCATTAGGCACATTTTTGCTTGCAACTTTGAATTTCAATCCAAATCTTTCTTTCATTAACCCTAAGATTGCCAGGTAACTGAGAAAAAGGAGGGGAAATCTACAAACGCTGGGAAAAATCATATAACCCTTTAACTAAACAGCATGGAGCTGAAGTGCTCAAGCACCACTTTCACTTACATCTGCTCTAGAGCTGCAGCTTCCCAAGAAGAGTGCAGTAATATAATCCAGGTTTTGTGAAGTTGATTTTGTAAGATACAGAAAGTGGATAACTCTTTTACTGTCTTGAAATGGAGGAATTGATTTCACTGTAAAATGAGCTTGGCTCAAATTTGGCTTTCTTTCAGAAGTACTTGATCATATATTGAATGTCCTTAATATAACAGATCATCCTAGAGTTTCTCAAAGCATTAAAACCTTTTCAAAACAAGAGGCATCATGGAAAAACTGATAGAACTGACTGGTTTTATAAACAAATATTGCTTTTGTCCTAAAGGCCTGGAACAGCTTCAAATGCTGAGTGAAAATGACAGGACTCTGAAACCTTGTGAACAGATGACTAAAAACAATTTGAGCAAACTTCACATTCCCCAAATTCATATTACTATCAACTCTTCTGCCCCTATCCTAGTCTAAAATAGCCATACTATCTATATACATGAAAATACAGACTTTTCTACCTTATACGTAACCTGGAAGCTTTTACTGCAGTAAAACAGAGAGTGGGGCTGAGGGTAAAATTATCTCTGACAGATAGAATGTTTATTTTTATTAATGCCAATTAATCTTAATGAAACTAAGGCATAATTCAACTGATACAAAATCCTCTAAAATTGAAAAGCCAAAAAGGAGGAGAGAGTCCGTTCCAGTGTATGTGATAGGCTAAAGAACAAAACAACTTTAAGAAAGGAAAAATTATTAAAAAAAGAATGAGACTGCACATGCACAATCTACAGAAGAATGGCATGAAAATGGAATGTCCATTTGAATATCCACTGTCTTGATTTTGGTCTCATACTGAACAGGACAGAAGAACTGTTTAATTGGAAAACAAAAATCAGAAACATGCATGCATATGCACATGTATGTACAAACACTGGACAAAAATTCTGAAAAACTTTCAAACATGTTTACCAAAAAGCAATCGTATCTTTTTTGTTACTCAGGTTATTACTGCACTGGGTAAATCAGTTCTCCGGGTCTTCCCATTTATTCATTTCAGCTAACATACAAAAATTATAAAACAAATTCACGGCCATAGTTTTGAATGTAATGAAAACTTTGGGAGAAATGTTGAGTCTGTAATCCTCAAGTGCTACACTGAATTAAAGGACAGAGAGGTTAAGTGGGAGCAGCATCCAGTACAAAACTGAGACCTCAAAATGCTTTGAAAAGGATGGAATCCATCATAGGAGTTAGCCTTAATAGATAATAACACTTTACATCTGAGAGGCAGTGTGCTAGAAGAGTGGAATTTAAAGGAATGTGCATATATAGAGCTAATCATTTTTCCTTTCTACTCAAAGTCAGATGCCTGCATGCATATGGAAACCAGGGATACTGGGATGGAATGAAGGCGTAAATAATCTCTGAGAAAAGCAGCACCATTTTACAAGATTAGAAAATCCTCAAACCTGGTCTTTAATATTTTGTAATATAAAATACTGTTTTGAAAACAAAGCTTTCAGAAGGAAGGAAAGACTAAACTGATATAGACTGTTTACTACATTTTAGGTCTGCAGTGAAGTCACTCAGTTCTGAAGTAAAACCAACATTTCAGTGATATCAATAGAATAAGGGTTCATTTCTTATTTCTTGGTCAAATTGTATCATAAGTAGCAATATTTAATCTAAAATCCTATTACAGTATAAATCAACATGTTGTGCTCTTAGCCTCTCCTAATACAGAAGGAGAGGTTAACTAGGCATTTCTAAACAGCTGGCATATTTTGGTCCAGAGGCTCGGGATCTCATGCAACCCACAGTAGGGAACCTGCTTTAGCAGGTGGGTTGGACTAGGTGATTTTCAGGGGTCCCTTCCAACCCCTACCATTCGGAGTCTGTAAATGTGGTAACTGGCTTAAAAGTAACACATACTGCTTAATGCAATGTTTATTTTTAAAATACTACTTTAAGAAGGCTCATGAAGCACCACACAGTAGGGAGATGCCTTGCCTGTACCTCGCTGAGTATCTTACACAGATATGAAATTGCTTGAATTGTTTGGCAATAGATATATCCCTGATGTTTGGAAAGTTTTTCAGAGCATGTTGGTTAACCACATTCCACATTTTTTGAGCAAGAGCATGTTGGTTTCATTCTAAACACATAGTATTTAATCGATAACTGTCCCACATTTACATAGTCCTTACCTTATAAGGACTTTGAAGTACTTTGCAAATTGCAGAACAACTCATTGTGAGGGAAACCTCCAAATCCATCTCCCATTTTCTTCATGGAGAAGGAGGGCAAAGGATGTGAAGTACTGCTTTTCCTCTCCAAAACTCTGAAGAAGCTGGTATACTGCTTCTAAAGGGCCACACTTAGAGTGTAATGAGAACCTGTATTCTGTTCCAGTAATACCCACTTTTGCTGTCATTTAGACTGCCTGGGGCTTTAGATGCAAGATCTGCCTTGACTTTTATCTCATGTCCCTTTTTCCTTTGCACTTGGTGCTTCTTTTTGCAGTTATTTTCTGTCTAGGATAGTAGATGAGAACAGCCAGGATTCCCTTAAGCTGGCACCAATGGAACACAGAACATCTCCCAGATGTGCCTTCAGAAAGGTGGGGCTCCCTGAATGAAAACAGGGCCATTTCCACTCTCACGTTTTCTGGGAATGCATCTAGAGATATAAAAATGAGCTTTGAGTAGAAACTTCCTAGATCCTCCACTCATATACCTTCTCCAGTTGGATGTTATTGGTTTTCAAGACCAATGGCTGTAACCCTCAAAAAAATGATGGAGCACAAATCTGGCATTATAAAAACTTTCGGACTAAACAGTGTATAGCTGCATCCCCTGGCTTCTGTGAAACCTCACTTTGCACATGGCTGGATTCTCAAGGCAATTTGCATTTCCTCTGTTTCTCTCCTCCAGGATGTCAAAAGAGGCTGCAAAAATGTCATCTCTTCTGGTGCGTGTTTTAAAAGAAGAATGCATCACTCTTTTTACTAGCGTCCAAAAATAACATTCTTTTAGTATGTATTCTATTTAGTTTGGTGAATTGTATTTCTGTGTCAGGAACTGACCATTCCCCATCTTTTTCTTTCAAATTTAACTTTCAAACACAGTTGGAAATTCAGCTCAGTTTAGTTATAAACAAACAATCCATCATTTTTCATGTAACTAAAACAAAGTAATGCTCACTGAATAAATGCTCCTTTAATCAAGATCTCCATCTTTCTGCAAGTGTGTAGTCTCTTCTGTGTTTACAGCATGCAGTTAACACATTCTATTATTTATTCTAACCCTTTTACATCTGAGAACTTCAGATAAGTTAAATTCTAGAGTGTCTTGTTTGCTGCTGATATTTTCTGATGCAGTACTGTCCGCTGAAGAAAAAAACGATCTTGCACTCATCTTAAAATAAAATATACATATATGCACACAGTATACATACAAATGTATACTGCCCAATAGGAAGGCTTGACTTCTACAACATACAGAAATATGTAGGTCACTTCAAAAGTAATGCTTCGTATTTATTTCCATGGAAACTGCAACAGATACAAAGAGCACAATAACACTATTTGATAGATAAAATTCTCAGCTACAAAAAGCTATTTTTCAACAACGTCATCGTCATTAGCAATGCATTTCTGAAGAAGAGTACACAGTACATCTTCACCAGTGGAGGTAATCCACTATTTCTATCACCACTGCTGAAATGCACCACCCACTGCCTCATTGTACTCACATCCACTGTTTGGTCTTCATAAATGTTCAGCAAGTGGTGATGAGTGTCAATGGCTGAAATTGGTAAGAGACTTTCCATGGGTGTGACTGAATTACTGGGAATGAAGTAAGTGTTCTAATCCTCTCCTTCTAGAACAAAAACTTCACTTTTAAGGATAGTATGCAAGAAAAAAAACTATATGCAGATCTTGATTACATGAAATAAAGGAAAGTATTACAATTCAGATCTCAAAGTGAGGAAAATAAAGAATTCTTAGAGAAATTATCAACCTCCCTTCCTTATACTATCTGGTTGCTACCATGTTTACGTCCCCAGGTTTCTGGACTCACAGAGACACCCTGCGAAACCTACCTCAGACAAAGTACACAGAGAACACTGATATTCCTCTCTTTAGAGGAAGGCTAGGGCTACCAATATCTGGCAAACAAAACTCTGTACTTGTTGGGAAGGAGGAAAGGGATGGGAAGGAGGAAAGGAAGGGAAAGGAAGGGGAAAGTGAATAGATGTCTCCAGGATTCCCTGTGTTTATGTTGGCTGGGTTCCTTGTTCATGGTGCAGGTGTGCAGGAGACCTCCATGTCGTTGCCAGAGCAACCTGCCCATCTAATCTGCTGAATATATATTAAAAAAAAAAAAAAAAAAAAAGGGAAAAACAAAAAAAGAAAAGCCATCCACCCCCCTTTCTGCTCCATCCAGGAGCCCAAAAGAAGGATATAGTCTCCAAGCATTCCTTATACTTCCCTAGCCATTTCCCAGGCAACAGCCACCAGGAGTTGGCGGGCCCTGTGGAGAGAAAGCCTTGCCTGTCTGGAGCATCAAACCACCAGCTGCAGGCACCTCCCTCCCCCTCCACAGGGCTCCCTGCTCCCCTTGTCTGTACTCAGACACGGCCTGCATGTGCAAGCTGGCACACAGCATGCAGGCCTGGGCATCTCATCTGGGCCTTCTCCAGTGCAGCAGGGAAGGATGTGAGCACACACATTTCATCACCCTTGACTTTGCCTGACCTCCAGTCCCAGAATGCGCACCTGAAGAGTCTGAGAGAATATTTCAAAACTGTCATCACCCCTGCATTTATTCTGAAGTGACCCCATGTCCCTTCTATTGTGGCTGTTTCAGTGTTCACTGTTGCCAATAGCAGGACCTAACTTTGTAAAGTTCAATCTCCCATAGGAAAAATCTAAGAAGTTTTACATTATGTGGTAACTGTTAAGCTCATATGATCGAGCAGCCAGAGACTATAGCCATAAATTCTTCTGAAATGCCAGATGGAGACTCAGCATCAGCATTTGAGAGAGGTTATAAGAAGAAGGTTTTGGAAATCTTTGAAGATATTTAAATCTCCAGTCACCTTGCAGATGAGCTGTGCCGCTAGAAGTGTGTTTATCTGGTAGAGAAAGGGCTGGTGAGAGAATTCTCCTTATCAAAGCTGGTAGTTTAAAAAGCAAACCCTTGCAGTTTCAGTTATGACAGCTGTTTCTGGGATGTGAAGAGGTTTTTTAGAACTGTGGGCTCTCTATCCCGTGTATCCAGCAGTGAAAGCTCTCATTTGTCTTCCCACCATCGTGTTGATGCAGCTGGGTTTGACACTGCTTACCTCAGCACTTTTTTTTTTTTTGTTAAAAGGCAGAAGGCTTACTTATGATCCCAGCCTTTTCCTATCAAATGACACTCAGCTAGTGGTTTTGGTGACTTATTTACTGGCACTAGTCCAGCAAAAACAAAAATGGACGTTCACAACTAATAAATCCTTGAGCTGAGATAGCTTCAGCTACATTGGTATGATTACATCCAATTGTCCAGACTGATATCAGCGCTCCCTGGGAAGCTGAATCTTTGCAATTGCAGGGGGATGCTTCTTTCTATTGTGTCTATGTCTATGCTTCCACATAGGCTGTACTTTGATCTTGCTGCATACTTTACATTTATATGCACAGTGCAAGAAAGAGAGAGTGTGCCTTAAAAAGGAGGTTATTTTCTTCCTTCTTGCTTGTTGGATATATTTGGACAATTGTAGTATAAACTATATAGTGTAAGGGTATAAATAACCTATGTAGCACAACAACATAGAGTCCACAAAAGTGACTAGACAGATGGGAAGAAAGTTTCCATCTTTCTCAGCAGCACTGAAGAACACTGTTTTACTACAGACAAAGGGTCAAAAAAGTTTAGCAGCTATAAAAAGTGTAATGCAACTGTATGCTGTGCACTGCTGCATACCATCTGAGGTCACCCCATCCATAACACTATAGGAAGTGAAAGCATTCCTCCAGAGCACTGGTGATAACATTGTTTAGCATTGCATTCATCTTTCTGATCACTGCAGCTTCCTTATAGAGCCAAAATACAGCATAACTATTTGTGGCAGGGTTCTGCTTCCCAAATAGACAATATATAATAAGCTCCCTGTAAAAACTTTTCACACTGTAATTCAGGAGGAATAATTTTTAGTAATTGTTTCTACAGTAATTTCCTATTACTGTAAAGTAATGAGTGAATCTGAAGAGTGATTTGTTTAATAATGCATTGGAGAACTCAGAGTTTGCTAGACTAGGATGAAGGACTCCATCACCCGTGCCTTGCTTTAAGATCAGGAGCTGAACTCTCTTTTTTGTGATAACATTTCATCAGAAAGTAACTACCGGATCATCCTAGCTTTTTTGCTTTCCAACAGGATTTACCACTTATGCTTTTTGCTTTAGCAGTGGCAAGGAGGAAAGAAAAGCAAGATTACCCTGTATAGAGGTTAAATACATTGGGATACTGTGGTCTTCAAGCTCTCTCTAAAAAACCAAAAACAAACAAACAAACAAACAAAAACAAAGCAAACAAAAAAAAACCCAAAACAACCAATAAGCCTCTGTTGTACAGAGAAAGTCTACCTTACAGATGTAACATATGCCCAGTGAAGAACAAAGTCTGAAAGTTAAATCTGCTACCACACCAAGGCATCTAGAAAAATAGTGGGGAGAAACAATGAAGGGGCTATTTGGTGCTAAACTATCATCTAGAACAGCTGTGTGGGAGGTACGTATGTGTACTCTATCTCTGACACATTTTATTAATGAAAAGTGCTTGATAAAGCATGCACTCTGCCACCCTATGACATCCACTTACATGAAAGAGTTAAGAAGAGAGAAGCTATCATGAAAAGAATGATGGTTCTGCAGTTAAGCTTGGCAGCCAGGAGGCCACAATTCAGTGCCAATAGCTGCCACAGGTTCCCTGCATGACCCTGGGCACGTCAAATCATTTAATCTTGTATTGACTCAATTTCCCATCAGTAAAGTAGGAACTATTCTAATCTACTCTGTATTTGTTTTCTCTTTGAGACTATAAATTCAGCCTTTTGTTTATTCAGACTCCTGGACAATGATTCATGCTCAAATATCTGCATAGCACAGTACAGCTTAGAATTCTAATTTACAGATCACAGAATCACAGAATTGTAGGGGCTAGAAGGGACCTCTAGAGACCATCTAGTCCAACCTCAGTGACAAAGCAAACTCCCTAGACTAGATTGCAAAGGTAGGAGTCCAGGTGTGTCTTGAATGTCTCCAGGGAAGGAAACTCCACAACCTCTCTGGGCAGTCTGTTCTAGTGCTCCGTCTCCCCTGTTGTGAAGTTCTTACGCACATTTGTGCAGAATTTCCTATCGCAGAATCACAGAATCACAGAATGGCCTGGGTTGGAAGGGACCTCAAGGATCGTGAATCTCCAACCCCCCTGCCAGGCAGGGCCACCAACCTCCCCATTTACTAGACCAGGTTGCCCAGGGCCTCATCCAACCTGGCCTTGAACACCTCCAGGGACAGGGCATCTACGACCTCTCTGGGCAGCTCGTTCCATCACCTCACCACTCTCCTGGTAAAGAACTTCCCCCTAACATCCAACCTAAATCTTCCCTCTCTCAGCTTAAAACTGTTCCCCCTTGTCCTGCTGTTATCTACCCTTTCAAAGAGTTTACTCCCTTCCTGTTTATTGGCTTCCTCCTATGCTTCAGTTTGTGGCCATTTCCCCCTGTCCTATTGCCACACATCACCGAAAAGAGTCTGGCCTTATCCACTCACCTCCCACACCTTAGATATTTATAGACATCCCCCTGTACTCAGCACTGGTGAGGCCACACCTTGAGTATTGTGTTCAGTTTTGGGCCCCTCACTACAAGAAAGACACTGAGGCCCTGGAACGTGTCCAGAGAAGGGCAACGAAACTGGTGAGGTGTCTGGAGCACAAGTCTTATTAAGAGTGGCTGAGGGAGCTGGGATTGTTTGGTCTGGAGAAGAGGAGGCTCAGGGGAGACCTCATTGCACTCTACAACTTCCTGAAGGGAGGCTGTGATGAGGAGGGGTTTGGCCTCTTCTCCCAGGCAACAAACAGGACCCGAGGAAATGGCTGCAAGTTGTACCAGAAGAGGTTTAGTTTAGACATAAGGAAAAACTTTTTCATTCCTCAGGGGAAGTCTTTGCAGTGAAGACAGAGCAAAGAAGTCATTCAGAATCTCTGCCTTCTCGGCATCCCCCATTACCAGAACACCCCCCTCATTTAGTAGGGGGCCCATATTTTCCCTAGTGTTCCTTTTACTGTTGGCATTCTTTGAAAAGTCTTTCTTATTATCCTTTTTCTCCTTTGCCAGACTCAATTCCAGGTTGGTTTTAGCCTTCTTTGTCATATCCCTGCAGGCCCTGACAACATTCCTATATTCTTCCCAAGTGGTCAGACCCTTTTTCCACATTCCATGGACCTACCTCTTCCCTTTGAGTTTATGCATGAGGTCCCTGCTCATCCACACAGGTCTTCTGCCACCCTTCCCTGATTTCTTACTCATAGGGACTCACTGATCCTGAGCTTGGAAGAAGCATTATTTAAATGTGGACCAGCTCCCACAGGCCCCCTTACCTTCTAACACCCTAGTCCACAGGATAGCTCCAAGTAGGCCCCAGGAGAGATCACGTTGGCTTTCCCGAAGTCCAGGTTAGCAATCCTACTTTTTTGGTTTGCTTCTTCCACTCAAGATCTTGAACTCTGCCATGTCGTGATCACATTAACCTTCACTTCCCTAACAAGCCCATCCTTATTAGTAAGAACAAGGTTCAGTAACACCCCACCCCTCATCGGCTCCTCCACCACCTGAATCAGAAAGTTATCTTCAACACACATTGGAGGAACCATCTGGAGTGCACGTGCCTGGACACGTTGCTTACCCAACAAATACCTGGATAACTGAAGTTCCCTATAAGAACCAATGCCTGGGATCACGGAGCTACTAGCAGTTGCTTGTAGAAGACCTTGTCAACTTCCTCCTCCTGATAAGGGGGCCTATAATACACCCACAACAGTGTCACCCATACTAGCGTGCCCCTTAATTCTCACCCACAAGCTCTTCACTGATGTATCACCATTCCCCAGGTGGAGGTTGATACATTCTAGCTGCTCTCTCACATTAGGAACAACTCTACCACCCCTCCTCACCTGCCTGTCTTTCTGAAAAGGAAAAAGGGATATTATACAGGAATATAAAAAAGGGACATTTATACAGGACAGATATTTCAAAATTTAGAAGCAGGATAGCTGTCATAAGCTCAGAAGAAAACACATGCTGCCCTGCAATGAAAAACATAGAAATTTGAGGACTCTTCCATATTGTACAACAAAAATGATAACAACTTGTGCAATATTCAGGAATTTCAAAAATCTAAATATGAATTTATGAAGTAGAATTACAAGAGTCTAAAACAGATCCATAGTGCATTAGTTAGAATTATTTCTCATTAATTTGTTTCTTAAACTTCTTAAACTTTCTTTCTTCTGCAAACTCAGGCTCCACACATTTCAGTTGACTTCAGGAGTCACATCCTGCAGGTAAATTAGAGACTTTTTTTTTCATCTAAGAAAAGCAAATGTACTGATCTTATATTTAGGAATAGAAAAACGATTTCAGCTCTAGTGATGTTGGTAACAGTATATAAACTGGTTCTCAAAGCCGGTTTCTATCCTCTTGGGATCACAAACACCTTGTGTTTCTGCTAACCAGAGACATGAATTTCTAGTGTGAGAGATTCAGTTTTACTAAAACAATTTGTAAAAAAAAAATGATCACAGGTGCTCTTTAACACATGTTACTGTAAAAACATCAGTGTGTTTTATGACCATTGCAGATGCCTTTGCCTTCTTAAAAAACATCCCATGCTTTCAGTATCTGTCTCTGCTGTACAAATATCAATTTGTATCTTTATTTTACTGGCTATAGTAGGCTTATACAGCTGTCATGAAGAAAAGGCCTGGTTCTACCTTCCCGTTCCTTTATTATTCATTACACAGAGCACAGATTCAAACAATTCTTTACTGTTATGAGATAAAGGAAATGATGATTTCTGTTACACTGATTGTACTCCATCCAGAAAAGGGAAAAATTCTGTCACCCAGCGTTTACTTATTTTCAGCCACATTCAATTAGCCATGGAGAAACCCGTTTAACAGCTACATCTATATTCAGCAAAGAGCTCATAGACTATTAGTTCCAAAGAAACCATTGGGTTGACCCGAGGCCGACCCCTTGGATTCCGGAGTCAAGTGTACAGGGGATCTGAAGAGTGCTACACTCCAACTGCATAGGAGATCTTAGCCACATATGAGAAAGATTCAAGATGCTTCTGAAATAATCGGTACTGAAACACAGCTCCTTCTAGCACCTTGACTGCTGGTGCGAAACTCAGTGTTTAAAGGAAAGGTTTCCTCCACCTACCCTTCTACTGATGCCACTTGGAGCAAGTGGATTGTGCTGATTACACAACAAGCTCAGATGGGGGATCTCAGTCATCCAGGAATCCTAGAGGTGATCATGGACTGGTCTGAAAGCAAAAAGTTTGGAACATCACCAGGAGAAGAGGTATTGCTTGCTAAAGAGGCCCCACCATACAGTGAACTAACAGAAAATGAAAAGAAATATGCCCTGTTCACTGATTGATCATGTCACACTGTAGGGAAGCATTGCAGATGGAAAGCTGCTGTGCGGAGCTCTCCACGACAAGTTGCAGAGGCCACTGAGGAAAAGGAGAATCAATCCAATTTGCAGAGGTAAAGGCTGTCCAGCTGGCCTTTCTACGCTATGCTGGGAAGAAATATCTTTTAGATCTGGGCATACTAACATCAGCCACTGAATCTCTGCTCCTAAATAAATTACTGCACCTAAATAAGTATTGACACAGTACTCAGCCAAGAAGTATAATTCTGAGCCTGAAGTCACTGGACGTCAGTGAAATGACCACATTGCCTGGAAGCTGTTTGCTAGCAATCATAGGTAGATAGTGATGGATTTTGTCTTTAAATGCTTATTCAGCAAAAACATAAGTGCTTCATGAAGCAGGGGAAGAATTTAAAGAGACTGTAAAAAATGAAAAAAAGAGCAGTATCAAACAAGAAAATGAAACACTACTTTATATATGCAATTTTCTTATCATTTTCTCCTGAAAAATAATTATTCACATAAGAGAAAAAGTTATGTTTATTAATATATATATTAATGCGTATATTATTGTAACTGTAAAAGCACAAATACTGACTTAAGTAGCTTCCCAGAAGCAAAATCCTTCTCCAACATGTAAAGTACAAATAGTACTTGTCCAATTTTCTAGGGGAATGGAGGATTTTTTTTTCCCATGATAAATGTCCAGAATAACTATAGAAAAACTCAGTGCTTAAGGTCTCCTTTTTTTATTTTATTTCCTGCTTCTAAGTCTACAGGGATAGGCTAGACCATTTTTAGAGATGAAACTCTCTAGCTAATACTAAAGAGTATCACATAGTCCCTTACCCTCTCTCCCACAACAAACATCTGCTGAGATACACCTGCATTATGTTTCTCAATTACTTTTTGCAATGGGATACTGTACCAACTTTTAGTTAAGGAATGACATGGACTCAGAGAGACTCAAATGTAGTTCTTGGTCCTATGCCACAGAATTCTTGTGTAGTCTTGGATGCATTTCTTGATCTCTTTGCATCTTAGTCAGTTGTTTGTACCAGAGGTGGGTAACAGACAATCTCACAAAATTAATCTTTTATTGTTAAACCGTAAAGACATCAGGAAAAGAATTTCACTGTTCATTTGGATGACTAGCAAAACAGGGTCATGATCTTAGTCAAGACTGCTGGAAAATATTGCAAATATTGTTACTATTGTTATTATTATCATCATTATTATTGCTAGTATGATGGCACAACTATTCTACTAGACACTACAGAAGTTGTCACTTTGACTGTGGGGATACAGCTGCTTCATCCAGCAATTGCTCTGATTGTATCAGACAAGGTCTTAAGCTCACTTGATCCTGTCCATATCATTGAGGTACATGGTTAAATGTTTACCTCAGGTAAACACAGTTAAATGCTAGGAAACCTGTGTAGCGTATTTGATACTTGCTAGGAAATACAATAAAAAATACTGTAGGGAATCCTCACAAAGCTTCTAAAGTATTGCAACAGACTATACAAACAGATATGAAATAAATTTTCTCTTAAAATATGTATTAAATATTTTTCTTCCCATTTTAACTTTTCTTTTACTTGGCAGTCTCACTAATGGTAATGAAATAGACTGCAGAGCTTAGAAGTTCTGCTTTTGAACTTGAACCATGAAATAATTAGGCTTATACATGTAAGTACATCAAAAATAGCAAAAGGCAGTGACAGGTTGGCAAGATGCTGCAAAGTTAGCAATCTATTCAACTTCCAGATTGAAAACAGACAGAGGGGGAAGTTCTGGATAGTAGGTATCTTAATATATAGCATACAGTAGTCCTAGTGTATACCTCTATGAAGTCAACAGAAACATTAGACTTTGGACTTCCTGTCAAAGGACTCTAAAACAAGACACAGTAGTAGCTTCTAGTCTGAATAATTGTTTTCCATCTCAGGAGATACCAGAGAAAAGCTGGAAGTAGGATATTGGAATCACACAGTGTAAAGGCAAAAGTAATTCTTCTTAAACAAAATTCCAAATTAGCTTACAGAAGCAGTCTAACAGTATTAACAGCATATTGACATAAACAACCAGTCATATTCCCAGGTCAGCCTAGGTCCAGAGATGCAGTCAAGAGTATGATCGTTGTTCCCAAAATTTTTCCCTTTTTTTTTTTTTCTTAAGAGATAAAGACATTTTTTGCCCTCTGTTTTTCCTATCACCAAAATCACCTGTTAGAGCATACTAAATCTATCATTTCCAAAGGATATCACCCCTCCAAGTGAATTTATAAAAATATACTTAATTTTCTTCAGAGTTGCAATACAAATACTCAATGCTGAAATGTGTGTCTAAAGTACTAGGTCAAGGTAATTATCTAAAGATACTTCTATCCTTAGTATTTCTCACCAACATTGCCTTTAGCAGTTATTTGTAAACTGGTTGCACGTACAAGATGAAAATATTACAAAATTATATGTCCCAGTGCTACTGGTATCACTGAACCGTCGTTTCTCTTTATATGTTTTCATCAAAGAAAGAGTACAAAACATCTTAAATAGCTAAATCATACTCCTTTCTGTGCTTTGTTTCAAGAACTTAAAGGAGAGGCTGATATGGATGTAAAAGTAATGTGTAGCTCTAATGTAACAGTTTCACAAGTCCCTTACACCAATGTCACACAATAACTACAAACAAGCATTTCTTCTCTGTCCACCTTGTCCAACCACCACTGTGTGCAAAACAAAAGATGACAGGCACAAAGAGATTGTACTGAGTACAATACTTACTTTCTTCTTCTCTGTGGAGAAATTTTATTTTCTGAGGGCTTATTTTATTTTATTTTATTTTATTTTACTTTATTTTATTTTATTTTAATTTAATTTATTTTATTTTATTTATTTACTTATTTATTTGAGCTGGTGATTTCTTGCTGAGTGGCCTACACATGCCCACATGTGTTTTTGGAGACTTTCACACATTCTTGTTTTATGCAAAATAAATCATTTATTCAAAACAAAATAGCAGATCAGTTTATCTGTCAGAGCATTTCCTATACTTCACCATCTCGTACTGTTATGAATTGAAGACATTAGAGCCCTGGTAGTGTAAGTAAGAACACTGGTACCCAAGTTATCTTCTCCTCAATTTTGTCAGCTGATGAAAAGAAGGAAACCAGAAATAAACATATAATCCATATCATCTTCTGGCTATGTGATTGTGTAAGCATGAGGTCTTCGGATTCTATGGCAATAAGACTTCCTATGGAGATTATAACCTGTTAAGGAGGGATGGGATTCACCTGTCTAGGAGCTTCAGAGCTAGTAGAAGTAGCAGTAGGCTGGTTAATATAGTAAGGAGACCCTTAAAATGAAGGACTTGGAACATGGAGTCCAAAATGGAAAAACTCACACCTGTGCAACTGACTGAGGAATAATCCAGGCCAACCAGAAGAGAGACAAATGTTTCTTAGCTGCCTTCCATGACATGAGCCAAAAGGCTGGCTACCTCAAGGGTGTGTCTGGCTATGGGGAATCCTCTTGCACCCCTCTAGGGAAACCTGAATCCTCTGGTCTCCCTTCTTTGAGAGCTTTTATACCAGTGCATAGAACATGGGGAATAAACAGGAAGAACTAGAGATCTGCGTGATGTTACAGCACCATGAGCTCATTGTGATGACAGACATGATGGGACGACAGCTCACATGACTGGAATGCTGATGTGGACAGTTATCTACATTTCAGGAAATGCAGACCAGCAAGGTGAGGTGTTAGAGATGCTCTTTATGTGAGAGAGTAACTGGATCACACTCTGCTCTGCCTGGGGCGGAATGATGAATGAGTGGAGAACTTATGGATGAGAATCAAGAAGCAGACCACTACAGGATCAGGAAGAGAAAGTTGATGAGACCTTCTACAGACAGCTGAAGGTAGCCTTATGTCACAGGACCTGGTTCTCCTGGGGGACTTTAATCACCCTCATCTTTGCTGGAAAAGCAACTGCCAGGCTCACACAGTCCAGGAAGTTCCTGAACTGCATTGAAGATAATTTTCTGATGCAGGTGGTGGAGGAGCCAAGGAAAAGAGGCATTCGGTTGCATCTTGTTCCTATAAAAAAGGATCGACTGTTTGGGAAGGTGAAGGTGGGGAGGCCACCTTGGGTGCAGTGACTACAAGATAATGAAATTTGGTATCTTACATAGAAGAAGCAAGGCCATAAGTAGGATTGCAACCCTGAGGTTCTTCCAAGCTCAAGATGAATGCGTCCATAACAGTAAGATATCAGGCACAGGTGTCAGGAGACATGCATGGATAAGTAAAGAGCTCATGAAAAAAATTGAAAGGGAAGAAGAAAATTTATGGAATGTGGAAATAAGGTTTGGCTACTTGGGAAGAAAAGAGATTTCAGGGCACGCAGATATGGCATGAGGAAAGCTGAGTCCCACTTGGAATTATATCCGGCAAGGGAGGTCAAAGGAAACAAGAGCTTATTTAAGTATGTCAGTAGCCAAAGGAAGACTAGGGAAAATGTGAGCTGTCCATTGTATGAGGAGGGTGCTCTGGTAATGAAGGATACTCAGAAGGTGGTGTTGCTGAATTCCTTCTTTGCTTTGGTCTTTATTGCTAAGATTATCCCTTGAAAATCCCAGACCCTGTCAGTAAGAGAAAGAGTCTGGAGAAATGAAGACTTCCTATTCACTGTGGAGGATCTGGTTAGAGATCATCTGGGCAAACTTAACATACACAAAATTCATAGGCCCCGATAGATCTACCCACAAGATCTGAGAGAACCGGCAGAAGTGATTGCCAAACCACTCTCTACCATCTTTTGAAGGCCATGGAGAATGGGAGCGGTGTCTGAAAACTGGATGAAGTTCAGTGTCACTCCAGTCTTCAATAAGGGCAAGAAAGAAGAGCCAGGATAATACAGGCCAGCTAGCCTTAGTTCTATCTCTAGGAAATTTACTTATTCTGGATGACATCTCCAGCAAGTGGAAGAGAAGAAGGTTATCAGGATTACTGAACGTGGATTCACCAAGTTGAAGTCATGCTTGAGCAACCAGGCATCCAGTCTATGATGCCATGACTGGCTGAGTAGACGCGGGGAGGGCAGTAGATGTTGGCAAAATTGACTTTAGAAATTAAAACATTCATTCAGTCATACTGGTCAGAGAATCAGGCTGTAGGAGGGAGGGTAAGTGAATAATTAAAATGAGACTAAAACAGAAAAAGCACTCAATTTTCCCAGTTTTTGAAATATATGAGCAACATTCTTATCAGAATCTGCAAAATATGATCTGGAACTGACCAAAGGCCGAAACTGATACAACTTTTAAACAAAGGCCTAAAATCTAACCTCCTCTGTTGTCCAGGCACAGCATGGAGCATTTCATTCAAAAAGGTTTAGCATGTAATTGTTGTGGACCTTACTTTTTCCTTTAACGTAAATGAAGCTCTTGTTCAATTTCAAGAAGAAAGCTTGTGCTTTATTTTCTGACTTCATTACAGCTCTTGCCCCTGTCTCTTTTCTTGCTTTTTGATTAGTTATGTTTCTAACCATTCACCAGAAGTAGAACTAATATAATATCTTAAAAAGATAAAATACAAAATGTATGTGGGTTCTACTAAAGGAGTAGGTCTTCATTTCTTCAGACTCTTTCTCTTACTGACAGGGTCTGGGATTTCCAAGGGATAATCTTAGCAGTGAAGACCAAAGCAAAGAAGGAATTCAGTAATACCACCTTCTGAGTATCCTTCATTACCAGGGCACCCTCCTCAGACAGATAAAATACAAAAAGGTGTGGGTTCTACTAAAATAACCCACTCCAACTGGAATATTCATTAATTAGATGCAAACATGAACACCAGTAAATCACAGCAGAGTAAGACAGGAAAGAAAAGCTGTATAATCTCACCTGCACTTTGTAATAGTATATGCTATTAAAATTGGAGGAGACATTCCACAGGCAAGTTTATACATTCTTGATTTGCTTGATATTACTTCTTGAATTATTACTATGCTGTATATCCATTATTCTCATGCAGGAGAAAGAATGTAATAAGAAAAAAAAAAAAAAAAAAAAAAAAAAACAAACCACAAGACTTCAGTCATCTCACTCTTACATTAAAACAGTTTACAAGTCAAACGAAAACAAATTTTCTTCCTGAAGGCTAGTGACATAATACTTCTGTTTCATCACATATTCCGTAGAATTGTTCGTCTGAAAAGCTGCAGTAGCAGATTGCTAATATCTCCCCTACAAGACAATTCACAGCCCATGCTTTCCTCTGAGCATATGACATTTGGAAAGCAGCTCAGATTACTAAATTTAAAGTTAACATTTGGCAGGTTCTGCAAGGCTCAAGTTTGGCAAGCATTCTGTAATAAACAAAGTGGCATTATTTTTCATCATATTTAAAAATATAGTTCCCTGAAGATTAAAAGCTGCTTTGGTGAAAGAGGCTATTAGAGGCTATTTGTTCTTTTTTTTTTTTTTTTTCTCCTTTTTACAGGAGAATACCCAATTTATACATACAAGTTCTGCTTTAATGAGAATGGCAGCAACACTTGTTTTTTGACTCTTGTTTTAATTGTTTGCAACTCCCTTTGCTAAAAGTGCTAAAAAGAAAATTCCAAAGAACTCAAAGAAAAGGGCCTAGTTAGTTTCTTTGCTTTGAGTATGAGCTTTTCCAGACAGACTCTGAAGAGCTGTCCGCAGGGGAGCCAGTTGTCAAGCTATTATTACCAGAATGGTTTTCAACTACAATATGTTCCCAAGGTTAACAAGACAGTTCAGTTAAAAATAACCTTATATACAAAGTGGGTGCAGGGGGAATTCAGTATTATAAAAACAAGACCAACAACAAAAACTTCAAGGACTGGCTTGCACTGGGAATGCCCAGGACATCCAAAGTTAAGATTAGAGCTTCACCTCCAATAAAACCATTTTGAAAGACAAATAAAAGCGCAGTAGGACAATTTAAGGAGAATGTAGCTATTGTATCTTGATTTTCTGGCTTCAGCCACCCTTTATCATACCCTTAATGCTCCTAAGCAGAACGATTAATGGCGGGATGGAATGGAACAGCTACTTTGTTTATACACAGTGATTTCACTTTATAGTGAATAATTCCAAAAATCCATGCAAGAAAAATCCATGCAACTTCAGTGTTCATGTACAGAGATACAGTTGGGATAGCTGGGAATTCTACAATCGACATAAATGCTGTCTTCAGCCAGTGCTATGTTACACCTGAGTCTGGGTTTAAGGGCCTTTTATAGTTTTTCAAAGACTGAAAGTGTCATGTGGTCTTTGACTCTCCACTGCACATGCAGCAAGTATACTCTCAACATAAGGGCATGTCAGATCAAACTCTTCAGACATAGTTCAGATGCACTCACTTCTGCTAGAATGAGCTTTTTCCTAAGTCTTCCACTCTCAGAAATGCTAGCAACAAGTTCTCTGTGAAACACAACTTAGCCCAAAATATATTAGTCCAAGGGAATGTTAACATTAGGTCTCCTACATATACATTTTCTGTGGTTTCTGTTATTATTCACTAAATAAGCTCTAGTTAAGGTTTAAGCAAAATTTCCCAACATATACAGGGCAAGAGGCATTTTTTCATATGAAGTTGTTTAATCACAGATCCAAAAATTTAGGTTAGATCCAAAAAGACATTAGTCTAATATGGATACTGCCTGTCAGCATAGCTCAGACAAGATTGAAGGGCAAGATCTTGAGCATAAAGGCAGCTCCTGAGCTCATGGTGAGTATCCTCAGATGGTATTAACAGTGCAGATACAATCTCTTTAGAAAACATTTTTTCACTTTAATGGTTTGCTTTGCAGCACATGATGAAATTACTTTGCAAACATATCCATAAAACCAGAAGATTCTTCCCCATAGAGTCTACGCCTTTTAGTCCTGTTCACTGCAGGTGGTAGCCGCTTTTGTTTATCAAAATTTGAGAAGTATTAAGTGGCTGTGTTGGATAATAATGATACTATCTTATTTCAAGTGCCACAAATAAGTAGTGCCATTGTTTTTGGTAGAAAGAACTGCAAATCCAGCCACCTTCAATTATCTAGGCATCCAGGGCGTATCACTCAAATGTAAGGCTGAAGCCTGATCTCAGTAAGTATAGTGTTAGCCATAACTGCATTGCATCACAGTTTCCCCTGCAGCAATTACATGTGACACTGAAGATCCATCTGCTCTGGTCTTTTAGTCTGCTTCATTTAAACACATCACAAAGCTTCCTGTTCAAGGGCCATCCAACTTTTTAATCTTTGTAGATACTTTATCCCTTGTATACTCATTCTCAGCACTTCCTTCATGCATGTGTGCATTCACAGCCAACTTACAGAACACTATCTCAGGCCTGTTGCTGGGTTGTTTGGAGATGTTTTCCTTTCAGAATTATGGTTCCCTCTCTCCTCTATCAGTACCTCTCTCTATGCTATCATACCACAGAAGCATAGAATGTCTTGGGTTGAAATGGACCTTAACCCCCTGCCACAGGCAGGGTTGCCACTCAGAGATCAGGCTGTTCAGGATCCCACTGAACCCAGTCTTGAATGCCTCCAAGGATGAGGCATCCACAGATTCTCTGAACAGTATATGCCAGTGCTTAATCACAAAATATATCCTTGACGTCTAATCTAGATCTCCCCTCAATTTTTTTAAAACCATTCCCCCTTGTCCTGTCACTACCTGCTCATGTAAGAAGTAACTCTTCATCTTTTTATAAGCTCCCTTTACATACTGGAAGGCTGCAATGAAATTTCCCCAGAGCCTTCTCTTCTCCAAACTGAACAAGCCCAGCTCCCTCCACTTTTCTTCATAAGGGAAGTATTCCAGCCTATTGATCATCATCATGGCCCTTCTCTGGAACAACTCCACAGCTCCACCTCTTGTGCTGACTGCCCCAGGCCGGGGTGCATTACTCCAGATGGGAGCTTTGCAAGGGCAGAGCAGAGAACAGTCACTTCTTGCCCAACTGGCCACCTCTCATTTGATGTAGCCCAAATTACAGTTGGCCTTCCAGGCTGCAAGCGTACAGTGCTAGCTCATGTTATGTTTTTTGTCCACCAGAACCCCTGGGATCAGGGCGATCCAGATGTGGCTCTTTGCAGTTGGCCTTGTTGAACATCATTATTATCATTACCTTCAAGTGTCCTCTGGATGGCATACCTTCCTTTTATTGTATCAACTGCACCACTCAGCCTGGTGTCGTCTACAAACTTGCTGAGGATTCACTCAATTTCACTGTCTAGGTGATTGATAAAGATGTTAAAGAGCACTGGTCTCAAGATTGATGCCTGAGGAAATCCACTCATTACTAGCATCATGCTGGATATAGAGGTGCTTACCACAATCCTCTGTCAGGGATTATCCATCCAATTCCTTACCCACTGAGTTGTTCACCCTTCATATACATACTCTCTAAGAGATAAAGATGTGGCATGGGACCGTATCAAAGGCTTTTCAGAAGTCTAGGTAGATTACACCATTTGTTCTTCCTGTATCTACTGGTGGTGCCACTCCATCATATAGGGCCACCAGACTAGTCAGGTACAATCTGTCCTTGGTGAAGCTGTGCTGACTGTCTTCAATCACCTTCTTGTCTTGAGTGAGCCTTAACATAGCTTCTAGGAGGATCCATGACCTTACCAGGAATAGAAATAAGGTCCACCTATCTGTAGTTTCCTTTATCTTCCTTTCTATCTTTCCAAAAAAAAATGCAAGTGAAGATTTCTTTTCTCCACTCACAGTGGGCTTCACCTGACAGTCATAACTTTTCAAATATGATGGAGAGTAGGCTGGCAACCACATCAGCCAGGTCCTTTAGGAACCTGGGAAACGTCATTAGGCCCCATAGACTTATATACAGTCAACTTTATGGGGCGGCTTCAAAATTGCTCTTTACTTACAATGAGAGGGATTTTGCTCTCCCAGTTCCTGCCTAGATATTCAGGGATGTGAGACAGGGACGTGAGACTTGGGAAGACTGACTGCCAGTGAAGGCTGAGGCAAAGAAGTTGTTGAGTACCTCAGCTTTCTCCATGTCCTATTGCCATTTCTGCCTTCTCATTTATAAGAGGGAGTACACTCTCCTTAGTCTGTCTCTTCTGATCAAGACGTCTAAAGAGTCCCTTCTTGTTATTTTTCATAACCTTTGCCAAGTTCAGTTCCACCTCTGCCTTGGTTTTCCTCTGCAGATCCAAATAGCATCTCTGTATTTTTCCCACTCTTTTCCCCTGCTCTCAGTTGCTCATGTTCTCAAGGGTCTACCTATGTACCTGTGGGGTTGTCCTGGCACTGCTCCTGGTTCTGTCCATGCCTCCTCAGCAGCTCTCAAAATGGTCTGGGTCTCCTGGCAGCTTCAGGTATCTCCCTCCAGGCCCTGGGGCCTCAGTGATTTGAGAACTGCCCTGCACACTGTGATCCCCTGCTCTGCTGCAGAACATGCCTGCACTGGAGCTGATTGCCTTGGAGAAAGACTATGAAGATGTAATCCATTAAAACAATTCCCATTCTCTTATTTATTTATTTATTATGGTGTACTTAGATGAAACTAATTTGCTTGAACTCTATCAGTCATTTTAAAAGTCTTCTTAAAGCAGAGGAAGGGTCTGGAAAATTTCAGCTACTGTCCCAACATATAATAAAAATATTATGGCTAACTTTGTAGCTGATATGTTGATAAAGCATTTCCTTACTTCCATCCAGAAAAACTGCATTTTTTTTTTCCCACAAAGTGCTTATGGCTATCAAAGTGGTTTTTTCTTTGCTTATTCTTACCCTTTTTGATGCTCCCTTATCCCAGAATTCCTCGTGTATTTAAAACATCCAGTTAAAAATTGTGAGCTTTCTAAACTCAAAATGGACTCTAAGTTAAAGGAATCAGTATGGACCTCACCATTACAAATCCGAACCTCTCTCAATCTAATATACCTTACAGTATAATCCAGTTTAAGGATTTGCCAAAGTATACTGTTGCCAGCTTACTGATGGGGACAGTTTACAGATGGTCTCCTAATGGACACATGGGTTCAGCCTGGAGAAGAGAAGGCTCAGGGAGACCTCTTTGTAGCCTTCTAATATGAAGATTATAAATTATATTAGTTTATTTTGCATTTTGCATCTAATTATATTAGACACGTGATTATAAATACGAGGGAGACCAACTTTTTACACAGTCTGGTAGTGGTAGGACAATGGGGAATGGTTTTAAATTAAAAGACGAGAGATTTAAATTAGACTTCAGGGGGAAATCAACAAAGAAATGGAAGCACATATCATGCCTGAATTCTAAAATCACAGTGACTTTCCCTGGCATTCTTCTCATCTTCCTGAACTACTATGAATGCTCCATTTTCTTCAGGACTACATACTTGGTAGATTTTGCAGTAAAGTAAACTAGTAGTCTGTGGTTAATGTGCAATTAAATTCATCCAGTGGTAAATTCCCTGGCTAGTTGCTAAAATAGTCATTACAGCTTGAAAGAAGGTGCTCTATTGCTTCAGGTCTTCGTGGTCAATATTACTGATTGAAAATGTAGTTACTGATATGAAATCCTATTTTTGTTGCTGATGTCACATTCATTTATTTAACCTTTGGCTTCAAGTGGAGATTTTCTGTTTTAGGATTCAACCAAGAGGCTATTAGAAAACAGTTCATCAGGGAGACTGACAGATCCTTAGCTCTGTAACAGTCACATCTATTGGAACAAAACGTAAATAAGATGGTAGCCATGCTAAAGAAGTGCTAAGAAAATACGTATTAGAATAGTTCAATTATCAAGAACAGGATATGCATAAACAAAGTCATTTCATCCGGAACAGGCCCTGGATGGCATCATGCCCCCTTGTTGATGCAATCAATCAGGAATGACCATAAACTGATGAAAATTTGCAGAGTAATGCCACTGGCTTAGGGTCACACTCATATCTTGCTTTGCACTGCTTTACCTTTGCTGTGTTCTTTGTAATTTGTCAATCTTATGATTTCTACAAAATAATAGACAGAACTTTGGACAGGGTAGGAGGTTTGCTTACCTTCCTTTATGTTCTCATTCCATGTTTTTTATACTAATTTTGATAACAGTAACTACTCTAACAGATAAAGTGAAAACTAAGATTTTTATAGTTTTACAGTATTAAATCATTACACAGTGCAGTGGGATTAACAAACCTGGAACTTTTCCAAAATTTAATACATATGCTTATTATGTTTTCAGAGGTCTATTAAAATAAAATGAATAAACAACAAATGAACAAACAAAACAGGTTTCAATTCTGTCTTATAATAAAGAAAAAAAACAACATCAACAGATTGTACTCCACTTTAGGAAAACTGCAGGATTCAAAGAAGAATAGTTTTTTTTTAATTTTTGTTTTGCATTTCCTAAATTATGTTGCCACAGAAATTCTTTTAGCTCTCTCAGATATGAGCAAGAAAATATGCATAGTTTGGAGAAAAAAGCCTCTTCTGATCTGATTCTATGATGATTTTGAAATGATATCCAGCTATACGTTCTAGCAAAATTCCAAAAAATGCCCAAACTCTAAAATAACAATATTCAGGATGCCCTTCCTTTGTTGCAGCAACACCACAAAACCTGTGGAACATCACTGAGAGGAAGTACTCACCAAAACAGACTTTCAAAACAATGAAGTATAGGGCACAGGCCCAGATCTGCTTACATATTATTGCAGAAGGGAAATATCAGCTTAATTAGGCTGGTGACTCCTTGGGAGCCATTAGTAGCTGACAGTGGCCTTGAAGTTGCTCTAAACTCAGACAAGATGACAAAACATGAGCTGCTGGCTCAGGGCATCATAGCAAGCATCACTCTTCCCTTTTTCCCATGGCCAGTGAACTCCAGCAGACTGTCTGGATTACAGTAGGTAAAATGTAAGCGAGAAAATAAAAGCTAAAGAAGCTAGAAATGCCAGATTTGTAAAGAGTGGGTGGTTAAATGAGTGTACAAGTGTACATTCAATCTTCTTCTTTTTTTTTTTTTTTTCAGGAAAAAGAAAAAAAACCAACCAAACAACAACAACAACAAACACACAATGTTTGCATATTTCCTGAGAAGTAAGAGTAATTTTATTTAAAATAAAATGAGTAATCTTCATTTGATCTGACACAACCTGCTTATGTGAGCCTACTGTGCAGCACTCTACTGACAAAGGACTTGATAAACGCTGATAAAATGTAACATCCATCATCCTACAGTACAGAAAGAAACTGTAAAAGATTATTTAAAAATAGGGTCGTTATCCACTATTTTGATGTCATTTACTCCAGTTACATCTTTTTTCCTCCTCAAGTTCTGAAACATAATTTCATGCAGTTACCATCACTATGTGGAACAAGATGCCTCAACCCAGCAGCCTCAGTTCATAGACATTTCATCATGCTAAATAACATATTGGGGAAGCATTTTCCTTAGAGGAATATGGTATAGGAGAGAAAAAACAAGAAACTAAGAAATGATGAGGCTGCAGGTAGTACACTTATCCAACCTGCTCAAATCATTTTTTTTTTTAATTACTCTATTACATCCAGCTGTAGAATATTGGAGAATGAAGGCATAACTAGAATGTTAAAGACAGAGGGAATTAAAGTTTAAGTAAAATACTTGATGGAAAAAAATATTGAGAACCTGAGTTCTTAAAATTCTGATAAACTTTCTCAACTTTCTTTTTAATCTCTAGAATTAGAAACAGACATGAGAAAATACTGTGAAAAACACTAAAATTCCACCTTAGAAGTAGAAAAAATGCAAAACAACTAGTGAGAAGAGCCTGGATAACAAGACTGTGAGAATAATTTTGAAGAATTGAGAGGTTTGGACAAATTTCAGAAGTGCTTCTCAAATTTCAAGGACTTGTCTGAACAAAATCAGGTCTCCAAATCTTGAGGTACACACTTTGCAACCCTCATCTTTGTGCTAAAAGCCATTGTGTGATTAAGGAGGAAGTAATTTTTCCAAAATTAGCATTCTGCACATATTCTCAAATAACTGAGTGTCAATAGTTTTTTTTTTTCTTCTCAGTCCAAGTAAATTTTACAGCTTAAGGAGGAATAAATTCCTCTACCATCACTACTGCTATTCAGTTTGTAGAACTAAGTCAATCCACAAAAGAAAGAGGACCAAAATGGGAGAGTTTTTCCATCAAAACATACTTAATTACATCTGGAATTCAGGGGGTGAGGGGTAAGACATGCTTCAGACAATTTCAACAGGAAGACCCAAATCCTATTCCCCCATGGGAAGATCAACAGTTTTAAAAAAAAGATACAGTGAACTTAGCCTAAATACTGCTTCTAAAAGTAAGCACTAAATTTCAAAAGAAGAGGCACATTTGCTTAGTTTTCCAGTTTTCCAGGCACAGTACTGGAGTTGCTGTGTCAGGCAACTTTTTTATATGGTATTTGTTTAACTCATGGATGTCCCATCATTTTGACTTGCCTGGGTCACAGTGAGTGAAGAGGTATTGTCTTGGGCCACATATAAAATATAAAATGTAATTACTGTATATAAGTAAAAAAAAATCAACTGTATTTTATTTTAAAAATATTTTTAGTAAACAAAAAAGTAACAAAAACATGAAACTAGTGGGATATTTTACTTTTAATGAAAATAAAGTATCAGCTTCACCCAATGGAAATGGTTGCTTTTCTAAGTGAGTTCTCAAAGTGTTTGTTCATAAGACATTTGATGAAATCTTACTCTCCCTGTGCTTCTTCCTCAAAACTGAACATACTGCCAAAAAGTGATGACATGAAAAAGGCATGATTGGTAAGCAAAGGACATTTCTCTTTGGTAAGATAGGGCTTATGGAAGTCTACCAGACATGATCAAATTTTCTGAGTTAAATGTCTGATTGCAACTTTATGAATTCCATTTGAAAATTCAACGGTAATGTACTTATGTCAACTGAAAATGGAGTTGCAAGTATACAAAATACTAATTACTGTTTTGGAAATCTTGAAGTCTGTTCTCAAATTCATTAATCAAAATGGAAAGCGAGGCCATGTATTTTTCACTGTTCACAGGACTGTATTTAGCCAGTGTATCAAAATGTTTAAAGTTATTTACCAAAGCTTGAGTTAGCGCAGCACTATGCGCTCCCCATGTCCTGGTTTCATTCCAGAGAGTGTCCATCACACACTGATGTTTGGTTGCTGTGAGCAGTGGGTGCACATCCAAGGCTGGACTTGGTGTAGCAAAGCCATTGACATGATGGTGAGTGGCAGGGAGCAGCCACAGCAGGTTGGTTGTTTCTACTTCAACTTCTCCAGAGTAAGTGAAATGTATCGTAATATATGTCGTAATTTTCAGGAACAGAATCAATGATAAACATAACCGCCAGTATAAAGAGAGCCCTAAATATACTGATTTCAAGGGAAAGTGTGGAATATGCATGTAGAGACATGGTGTAAAATTGCTTCATTTTACACAGACAGCTATTTTATTTTTGAAGTACAGTTTCCTAAGATGTTCTATCTGCAATCTACCATATTCTTTTTATGCAAACTTTCCAAGTTGAGAATAAACCTAAGTGCTGAGCACTAGCTTCTGTAATTTGTAATCTCAAATATCTTCTTTCAGAGGCTGCAGCTCTCAAAATCCTGAAGTTGCACACTAATCTAACCTTTCACACATGTTCAAGTGAGTCTCCAACATCTGTAACTGTAGAAAGAAGCTAAAAATAATAAACAAGACTATTTCAACTCATCAAAACAAATTTGAAATGCTTAAGATGCACCTATCAAATGTTTTGGCAGAAAAGTGGAGTGAGTCTATGACAAGGTGACCCACTTAGTGGATGAAGGCAAGGCTGTCAATGTGATCTACCTGGACTTCAGTAAAGCCTTTGACACTGTCCCCCACAACATTCTTGTGGAGAAGTTGCCTGCCCATGGTTTGGATTGGTGTATGCTCCACTGGGTGAAACACTGGTTGGGTGGCTGGGCCCAGAGAGTTGTGGTCAATGGAGTTGAATCCAGTTGGCAGCTGGTCATGAGCAGTGTTCGCCAGGGCTCAGTCCTGGGCTGCTTCTATTCAACATCTTTATTAATGATCTTGATGAGGGGATTGAGTGCACCCTCAGTAAGTTTGCAGATGACACCAAGTTGGGAGGGTGTGTTGATCTGCCTGAGGGAGGAAAGGCACTACAGAGGGACCTGGATAGAGTGGATCAATGGGCCAAGGTTAACTGTGTGAGTTTCAATAGGGAAAAATGTCGGGTCCTGCATTTTGTTCACAACAACTCCAGACAACCCTACAGGCTTGGGGAAGAATGGCTGGAAAGCTGCCTGATGGAAAGGGACCTTGCTGTATTGATGGACAGTTGGCTGAATACGAGCCAGCAGTGTACCCAGGTGACCAAGAAGGCCAATGGCATCCTGGCTTACATCAGGAATGGTGTGGTGAGCAGGACTAGGGAAGTAATCC